>NW_025782890.1:0-32770 GCF_021130785.1 Homalodisca vitripennis | reverse complement strand
AGTTAATAAATTCTATAAAGTTAACGAAAGTTCAATACGGATTCTGTTTAAAACTTGTTTCTGACTTTTGGAATTGGAATTATGTTATTGATTAAGTCTGCTCTTCTTGCCATGGATACATGTAATACACCATGGATAAGTCTTGTCGTGATTAATTTATGTATATCTTAAAACTGAGATTGTACTTCTAATTCTTTGTTTTTCTAACACTAATCATCTATGTATAAGTAAATAACGATATTTGCAATATAATAAGCACATGTTTTGTTATTCTATTAATCCTATACACAGAATATTTCCTTCATTCATATTTCTAAGTATTTATGGTTGATATGGTATATCGTTTTTGTTGTTACATTGTTCTTTGTTGTTGCCTTAGTTCAAAGTTACATGTATATATATATATATATATATATATATATATATATATATATATATATATATATATATATATACATATATAGCTCGTATAAGCTATTTTTTCATTATTCATCATTAGAGTATTAGTTTTCGTTTTAATATCTGTTATGTATGATATATTTGTTATTTATACAGTCTCTTAAGAGCCCTATCCCACAAAAATATTGTTTAATAAAAAAAGGTAGGTTTTGTTTCGTAATATTTATGAGAAGCCTACCACTGGAGAGGCTGGAAAATTTAATTTCTATCTTTCTGTATGTCTGTTTACACGATATTGCAAAACAAAACTAACGTAACAACTTGAAGTTTTGCATGAAGCTTTACTTTCATATATCCAATATCGAGTTTGAAACTGGTGAATATCACTCGATGGGATTTGGCCTGAGCGTTAGTTAATATTTTTTGTCTTACTGTATCGGTAACCATGATAAACAATAAAATGTCACAGAATAAAAATATATGTAAACATGTAGCGTATAATCACATCATATTTTACATGTGACATAGAAAACACGTGTAGGCTAACCATTAGATTAAATGGGCTACTTGACTTGAAATTTTGCGTACAACCTCAAACAAAGCCTGTTACGCGTTACTTGATGTGGTTTACCCCTATACACTGCTATTTTTATCGTGTGTAAAAATATTTCAGTTGGTAACTATAGATAGTTAATAAGGATACTGAATATAAAATAAATAGTTTTATAGAATGCATACTTTTAGAGTCATATTTAAGTTTTTTTTTTTTAAGAAATAGGCCACTGAAATCATGGAAGCACCTTATTAATCCCGTTATTTGTTGCTGGAAGCAGTACACATTTTTGTGTAATGAAAAATTCAACGTCAATTTTATCTGTAAAATATACTTTAATATATACAAAAGTACGTGACTGAACCAATAAAGTATAAATGTTAAGCAAGTTATCTCTTGATTATTTACAGTAGATATAAATTATTAATTTGAACCAGATCTTAAATATTTCTAATCTCAAAATGCTTTAAAATATACAACAACAATAGTGTACACCTGTGTAGTTTTAAATTACTATATTTAATAACGGTCATTTAATTAGCAAGGATTAATGAATGGCAAACTAAGCAAATATTAAACAGTGTTATTGTTACAGTGATACGTTAAGAGCGCCCCAAACAATAGTCTATAAACAACAAGCGCAGCCTTGGGACTGTAGTCTCAACGGTAATTGACCTAGGTCTGAATAAACTCTCACTGCTTTACGTTTAGACTCAATTGTGTTGATGTAGTACTGCAGAACTTGCTTTATAACTCAACCTCTACCTATTATAACTGGCTTCAGCCCCTTTAGGCAACATTTAGGTTACAATACTGCTAGATATTGATGAGTATCCTTATACATCAACTTTCATTTACATCCTAAATTGTATCTAGTGATAAATCAATTATCAGATGCATTCTGGCAGTAGATCTAACATCGTAGGGAGTTATTCGCCACCCCGCAGGGGTTTATACCTTTATTCTTTTTTTGCGGTCCATAGATATTCTACATCCCACTCTGCTGTGGGTATAGGAATATAGTTGGGGGTTACGAAGAAGCAGGTGGTGTGGATACTTCTCGGTGCTGTATCACCAGCAGGGTGCATGGGTAAGGCAATTAGACTAATATTCTTGTCATAATTTTATTTTTACCCGCTGAATATTATTCGTGAAATCTATGTAGAGCTTAAAACTACTTTTAGTTGCCATTTGCCAACATTTTAACATCTCCGAGTTTCTAGCTCTGAGCAGTCAGTGGAAATCTTTAATGAACAATGTAATTCTATATACTAGCTTTATAAAAAACACTGAGAACTTAATTTATGATACATAGAGTGGAAAGATAAGTGTCAGGAATGAAGTTAATATAAACTTTGATATGTATGCATCAGATAAATGTAGAAAAAATCTTTTTAAAGTTTATCAGTTAATTTATGTGCTAATTCATTTTTCTAGTAATCAACGATGTTAGTTATACTCTTTTGCCTTTAAATTCATAAGTTATACTGTTATTTATACAAGTATGCTGTTCACTTATAAAAAGTTTTTGCTCCCACTCTAACTTATTAACCGCATTTGTATTATTAGCAGGGTCGGTTTACTATCTTTTTGATTATGCAATATTCCATTATGTTGCTATTATGTTTTGAAGGTGTACCGAGATAATGAGATATTAATTTGAACTAAATAGATAAAAATAAATAGATGAATCAATAAAAGCAGGTATTTAATGCTACATTTAAAAAACTTGCGGTTTGTAAAAGCTATACACTTTCTACCAATAACTGTAATTAAATCTACTGCTACTGAAGTATTGATCACCCCTACTATATAATGTTCTAGTTTTACTGCACCACAATTGAACATTACAGTGGTAATAGTATATGTCCCTATAGTATATGTCGGATGCTTGTAATTCTAGAAGGTAATCATCCTCGTTGAGAAAATAACAATATACACAATTAAAATAAGCACTTTTTCATATTTTGTTAACTTCATACACATTATATATCCTTGATTCTTATTGCAAAGCTATATCTTATTACAACTTAACATAGATATTGATGTATTGTTTCAGTTACGATGTTAAATCTATATCTTCTTCTATATATATAAAAATGAATGTTTGTATGTTTGTCCTTTATGGAATCGTGAACTATTGGACCGATCATGATGAAAAATTTGTACGTATATGTATTTTTCCACGGAGAAGGTTTATAAGCTATGCCCACCCCTTTCCCGATTCAGGGATTCCGCCCCACTGGTTACAGAAATACCCATAAGGAAATGCATTGCAGCAAACATATGTTAACGTCTTTTCAAATTTTTAATCAGCTGTTCTTTGTAAACATATATTACACTTATAGTTTTTAAAGCATAGAGTAAGCTTAAGAGAAACGACAAATTTTGTTTAAACTGTTTTTGCAAATCACTGTTAAACATAGACTTTTACTATCCAGATAATACAATTTCAAATTTGACGTAAAAATTCACCTTTAACTGCAATATTTATTTAATATAAAACCATGCTCATGCTTTGATCAGAAGAGTAATGCAGATATCATAATTACTATCTTACGTTGGCTACAAATATAAAGAATGTTATAAAATCAACCTTAGTTGTTTTTTTTGACAGAAGTATGGTTCTCAAAACTTCCGTGTGTACATATTCTCTCGATCGAGACAACAAAGCAAGCTCAATCGTGGCATCGGAGATATAACTAATTTAATCTAAAATTTATTATAGTAAAAAAAAAATTTACTAAGTAATATAAGGACTTCGGTTTCTTAAGATTTGCGTGCGAAGCCGTGGGTAACAGCTAGATAGAGGCAGGAATATGGTACATACCTTCATAATACGCCCAAGAGGCTCACGATGGAACGACTATCAATTATCTCAGCAATGTTTAGAATGTGATAGAAAAAGAATAAGTGAATATAGTGTACTGTTTTCAACGGGAAATTGCGTGCGAAGCCGCGGGCAACTTTTGCAAAAAATTATTGAAATGCGCAGCAAAGCGCGCCGGGCCCGCTAGTCATTATATAAGTTTGTTATTGTTCAGACTTGATCAGTGTACATTTGTGTGTTGTAACTTTTCACCAATTATAGTGTTGGTTGATTGTAGTGTTAAATTCATTATTTATAATGGTTTAATTATTTCATAGATATTATATTGCATCCAATCTTAAACTGGTTTGTACAACCTTTTACTACTGTTTTAGTTATTTAATAAGGGAAAAAACTGTTTCACAACAAATACGGGTTGACCCGTTAAGTTCGTGTTAAAGTCAATAACATGTATAGGTAATAACGTAGTATTGTTTTTTTATATGTATGGATCATTTTAAATAGCCAACCTTACTTTACATTACCTCTGTTTTTTTGCAAAAAGATATGGACTTACTTTGAGGAATGTTTATATGACAAACCAAGGAGTATTTTATGCATACAAAATGATAAACCACTCCTGAAATCGAGGCAGTTTGGGGGTAAGTAAAGATTTTTTTGACCCCCAATCAATATTTTTTGACCTTCAACATATCAATAAAAGTTAAATTTTGAAGGTATTTATAAAAATAGGAATTATGCAAACTAGAGGTCTCTTGTTACCCAACCTGTTTTGGCTGACCAATTGAATTTGGAACTGTGCTCTTGACACGTTCACCAATTAATAATTGAATTGCACGAGTATTTAAAATTTCTCTTACTTTAATTTCACTAATATACCAGTCAAATGGCCCTTTGATGAAATAAATCCTGGGCTTTTAAATTATGCTTTACATGTTATTGTGAAATATAGTGTCAGGCGTTTTTCAGTCCTGTTCTTTAAAACAGTGCATGTTTGAAGGTCTTTTGTATTATATTTTACTTTTGATCAAACACTAAAGAAAAATAATGTGATATTTCCTTTATAAATTATATTTGTACGGTCTACCCTACTACGTAATTGTAATATATTTTATTCTAAACATAGGATTGGGTGACTAAATAAACTAATAATTAAATCCTACTTGCCTATTTAAAATTAAATGTTCTTAATTAATATAGTATTTTAAATAGTGAGCAGTTTTCAAGTTGTCTCTTGAAAACACACTTGATATGCATTTCTTAGGAAATATACATTCATTTATTATACTCCAAATTATCCCATTTTCGGTATATTTTTTTTCTTGTTGGTCTTTCTTTTGAGAAATAGGAACCTATATACCACTTTTTCAAGTCTCTGGGACATTTCTATCAAGAGTTATGACACAGACAAATACACAGAGATTATGTTGGAGTACTCTTTGATTTTTTGAACATAAAAACAATATAACTCTATCTTACACTAAAAAAATCTGGTGTACCAAGTTTGAGGTTCTGGGTTGGGTCCTTCTAGATACTCCCTCTATTAATAGTAGTTATCGCACGTACGGGTATATGGACGTACGACACCGTGCCCATTGAGTTATTTATAAATAAAAAACGTGTAAGAAGAAGCGTTCATAAAAAAAATATTGTATCCCTGTACTGAGTCTCACACTCGTACTGACTAGCTCAACATTCCTAGCCCGTATATAGTATATAGTGTGCTTGCAACTATGAAAAAGCCATCTCACCTTGCGTAACTGTGTTCTGTTCTTATCGATATTATGTTTGATTTTCTTTCTGAAACTAGTAAAGAAGGACAAATGCTTCTGAGTATTTTCATAAAATACCTTCAAAATTTCCATTGATTATGATATCTTGGAAAACGTCTATTTAATATTAAAATATATGGTTTATTATAATTTCTTGTATAAATGAAGTCTTCTAATATGGAAATTATGCTGTATTATTTGTATGGTTACAACTGGTGGGTAGGCTTATAGAACTAATGTCCAACGTGTATATTTGATAAATTATTATTTTATTTAGTTTAACCTAAAAAAACCTTTTAGTATATTTTTAGTATTTATACATACTGTATAGTATATTTTATACTTTTTAAAATGTATGAACCATTCTTGGACAGGCTTTATGTACATTCGTAGTGACCTCTGAAGGTGAGCGTTATTCTACTTTTACTGTACCTACATTTATCAACAATTCCATTGTACTAACAATTGGCCTGAAACAAAAAGTGTAATCTAATAGACTAGTTGAGTCAGTGGCAACAACTGAAACAGTTTATTGGGAAAGTTTCTGATGTTCAACAAAACAGTGACTTTAGAAACACGTTAGGGAAACGATATCAAGTTTTATTGTAGTTCTACTTAAATACCACTATTTTTCAGGTTGTAGTAGATCGAATTATTTGAAAATCTTATATTAATCTTATATAAGAATATTTATAGCCAAGTGGTGACTAAAATGTAAATAGTATTATTTTTAACTTTAAGTATACTTCATATTTTTCAATTGCTTTACGTTCCTGTTTTTTATAATTGTTATTTGCTTTATATACATTTCTATTATTTTTATAAACTGATTATTATACATAAATTGTGGAAATTATAATTTATTTATATTTTTTATTACATCGTCATTACTAAATCAGAAATTGATTTTATTTTTTACCGTAAGAAGTTTTAAGTTTTTAAGAATTTAAGAATCAAAGTTACGAGTCCTTAGACAATAAAACTTGGCACAAAATTTAATAGGCTCTAGGTGAATATTAAGATAGAAGTTTGTAAAACAGCCCACAAGGATATAACATTTTAAGTAAGTTTATGTTGTCTAAGACTAAAAATAAAATATTTAAAACATTGGTTCAATAAGTTAAACATAGAGTGGTGATGTTAGTAATTTTTGTATATTTTAATGCTACGTGTTTCCAAAATAAAATAGGTCTAAATGTTAACATGGGACTCTAAGAATGTCTATGTAATGTTTCAGTGCAATATTGTTTCTACTAGTTTTTACGTTATTGAGTAAGACACAATCATATTCACACAGAAAGGCTACATTATATTTTTTTTAATAGCATAGATTATCTTCTAAATGTCTTCTAAGCACCTCATTTTGTATTTCGAAAGAAGAATTGACTTATAATCGATTTTTTATTAGTCCCTTAAATGAATGCTGTTAGATTGATATTATATGCGTATATCATACGGGTGTGTATTTATGTAATGTCAATGATATACATACTGATAAAGTAAGAAAATATGTTAATAAATGCAAGTCCATATAATTAAATTATATGTTTTTACATAAAAATAAAACATTATTCTTATTGCGCTTCAGAAGCAAAGTTACCAGTTGAATGAAAAATGTCAATACTGACATGTTTGACCTGAGGTCAGGAAATAACTTGAACAATCAAGATCTGGAGAAGTTCCAGTAAGACCTGGAGAGTTGCTGATGGAGCATCCCTTGAGGTGATGTAAATCACTTCATCATCTCTTCGGTGAATAACAAGAAAGAAACGGTTTATTGAGGCAAGATATGAATAAAATGGAATTTTTACATAGAGTAGTTAAAAGGACGTTATTGTGTGTTTAATTATTACAATGCATGCCATATGAATTTCACATTAAATTCCAATACATTATTGTTATAGTAAATTTCGTGCAATACTTTCTATAGTACCTTCAGTAATCCGATCAAGCTTTTGAAGGTTTTAAACGATTATCAAACTAACGAACACGAGTATTCTTTCCAAATATTTCAAAGTAACATTAATCACGTTGTACAACAATACACAATTAACTAGAGGGACAATAAGATGTATATATATATGTATTAGAAATAAGTTCGAGTCCCGGGGCAGCAAGTACTTTTGGCGATTCAATGTCTATTGAAATTTAATTAGGCTATTGCCACTTATACAAATTTTATGAATGTAAATTGAAGTCATTTGATAGGTATTTGGTCTTTCGATCATATGTTAGTTTGGTTATTTAAACACATATGTGAAAGAAACGGCCAAATACAAAATAATTGAATCATAAAAAGTGAAGGCTCTGTGGTGTAATGGTAGCACATTCATTCGGCAAGTGAGAGATCCGGGTTCGACTCCCGGCGGAGCAAGTACTTTTTGTGATTCAATGTTTATTGAAATGAAATAAGGCTATTGCCATTTATACAATTTAACGTATATAATATATATATATATATATATATATATATATATATATATATATATATATATATATATATATATTATATATATAGTGAAATTTTAAATTCTATATTTTAAAGCATTGGCACATGACCTCATCTTAAATTAATTGAATTCGAATGCTATATTTGTTTTCAATAAATAATTTTTTTTATAAAATACTGTACAGTTAAGTGTTGTGCTCGATAATTTACCTTGCTTGTAGCGGAAACAGTTGACAAGGACTAATTCTATCCTTCCCCTAATGAGTTTTTTCAAGGTTTCTGTTCAGAAGTTTCTAACATTTTGAAATATCTAGGCATAAGAAAATATTTGAAAAAATGAATTTTTGCCTTACATATGTTTTTATGTACATTAAAATGTTATCAGAACATATTGGATCCAATGGAAAAATATTTTGTCCCTGGAAACGTTCTTGTGCTGAATTATAGTGAACGAAATAAACGGATTGTAAATATGTAACACATTAAATTCAGCAAGACTCTGTTATTTGAAAAATACCCAGTAGTTTAACTTAATACTTAAAAATGAGGCTATTACAAAAACTAAAATGTAATTCAACTACTTGTTACCCAGGAAAATAGCTTTACCGAACAAGACTTTTAGAAACTAATTCATACTATTGATACTTAGTGTTTATATTTTAAAATCCAACCTAATAGTAAGAAAAATATTTACACGCTAAATTATTTTATTTTTTAACGAGATCAAAACGAAACAAAAAGTCAAAATCGCATTTATTTGGAAAATAAATTATTGAATAATAAAGAGAGATATGTAGTATAGCTCTACAGTACAATAGCAACATAAATGTAGTTTAAATTCTTATCACACAAATAAGGCTTACAGGAAATCTTAAATTTTTTGGAAAAACTGTCATCAGTATGTACATCCTAACGACCAAATCTTGTAAGCCATTAAAAAAATAATACACAAGTTATTATAATCATGTATGTAGTCTTCTATGAGCTCTCTTACAAACTCCAGGGATCTGCTTTAATTGACTGTTGACAATTCTGTTACGTCAGAAATATTGTACTCCAATACCATGATGTTTTTTTAAATGTTTTTATTACCTCAACTACCTCGTAATAGATGTGATCTTCATCTCCAAACTGCCTTGTTAAGTGAAAAGCCTTTAACGTTATAGGCATGAATGAGTACAATACACATTATTAATATCCACATAATATGTCGTCGTTGACTTTTTTAAATTTCTTCAGACGAACGTAGCTCCAGATTCCAGGAAAGAAGTTTTATAACATCATCACAGTCTATACCTTGCATTAGAAGGAAGGTTAACTAAAGCGTAACTCAACATTCATATTAAACCTACTCTTCCCACCGTGGCTATGTTCACGTGTATTACACTATATATTTTCATATTAATTTTGTAACCTATGTGCCTTTAATGTAGAAAACTGTGTAAATCGTTCATTCTGAGTGTATTTGTTGTCGAACTTAAACTAACTTTAACTTAACAATTTTTGTCCCACATTAACAGCATTTCTCCCAGCATCCATTCACCAGTAAAACAAAATAAAATGTTCTTGTAATAGGGAATACCTTTGCAAGACAAAAAGATCACTAAATGTAAGAATTAAATAACACAAAAAAAATATAAAAAATGAGAAGTGGACAAGTATAAAATTGCTCAACATTGCTAGGCTGAAATTCTTCACATGAAATGGGAGGAAGACAACATGATACACCACGAGGAGAATTTTTTAACGCAAAATTATTGAGGTTTCATACATAAAATTAGCAGACCGACCGCTTGAGGTTATACAACGTTCGTTACCAATGTTTACAAAATATTTAACTAGGAAACTTAAAAAGATTATACAAATTAAAGAAACCTCAACCAACCAAATTCGTACATACACCGTGACTCTCAGGGCTAAGACCAAAACATAGGGCCGGATGCGGCTTGCCTTTACCCCTTCCCCTCCAGACCATTCCCTTCCTGTCCCATTGTTTCAGATGACACTATGCGGTGCCGATGAAAGAGCCGACATCTACATTATTGTTAGTATCCCACTTTAGCCTGTTCTGGTGTGATGTGTGGATATTCGTGATTTGTGCTCGGGACTTGCATCCTGTGCAATGAAAACGCCTGGATTGGACTCCAAGCAACTTTTGGGTATGTTTTGAACCCCTTTCTTTCTCTTCTCTTCTTCTTTCTGTTGATTATTTTCGTACATATTATTAACTCCCCTACCTTATAAAGATGATAATTTGTAATCCTCGAAACATTATGTTATAACTTTTGTAACATATACGATGACACATGTACGATATTTATATTTTCTTAAGCGTTCACTTATATCAATTCGCGTATTCTCACTTAAAGCTGTCACCCACAATAAATTAATTTATTATCAATAATGTTTGGAGTGTAACTAACAAAAATCCTTTTGGTTGTTTTGTCGGTTAGTACGTAAGTGCAACAAAGTCGAAAACAGGCAGCTGATTAGAGATCTCTCAAAGGACGAGGCTTAACATTTTCTTTAATAAGAACCAACGTAACTGATCCATTTACGTTTTAGCGTATGTCTTTTATTTAATTTACGACAGCTTTACATTAAAACTATTTCATTGTGTCAAAGTTTATCCACAAAACAAAATCAAAAGCTATTCATCATAATTATAAAATTAGAAACAAAAGACACGCTAGATATAATTTAAATTTAATGTAGTATTAATTAATTCCTATTGTATAGCGCACTATTTGTATGGACAATTGCCGACCATTTATTGAATCAAAGGGTGTGGGTGGCGCAGTATACAAAAGGTGGTTGAGAAAGTGGTTGCTTAGCGTTGGTCCACAAGCGGCAGATACGCTGATGCTATAACATTACATACGTTTACTGTGACAATAATGCTTACATATTATATAATAAGGAAAAATATGACTGTGATCAATGTATACTTATATTTATCAAATGTGTAGGAGCGGCATTTTAACTGTTACATTAGTAAACATCCAAACCAATTAAAACAATAACAAAAGATTTATAACTGTGACTGCCTGTTCTATAGGCACCTCTCTTCAAGCAAAATGTAGTTTTTGTGAAGAGTGTTATAATTTGATATGTAATATATATATATATATATATATATATATATATATATATATATATATATATATATATAATCATTGTGTATCTGATTCATGTTAAATAAGTGTTTTGAGTATTAATATGTTTGAGAATTCTTTTCCATGCCATCTTTTCTATAGATCCAAGAGACATTTATTTCAAATGTATAATAAGCGAAAATAAATCTTTGTTATTTTTTATTATTAATACACAAATATTAAAAGTAAAAACATCAATAATCTAAAATAAACGGCCATGTGTCTAAAACCCGCGTGTGATATAATGTATTTTACTATATATTTCGTACTATGGATTCTACTCTAATAACATGTATTTATAACATGTATTCTAAATACATGATATCTATTAGTATCATGTATTCTCCCATTAAGTAGAATAGATGGTTCAAACTAGTTAATTATTAAGAAATAACAGAATTTTATCGTAGGATTTAGGAAGATGAGATAAAAAGAATAATACTCCTTACTAGTGGGTACATTATATGTAAAACACAAGTCATCACTATATAACCCCAAGATTGCCACTACAGTAGGCTGTGCACCAGTCCTAAACACAATAATGCAGGAGTAAATCATTCCGAAATATGATAATTTCAGTTACTTCCAACTAAATCTAAGACCAGAAATACTTGGCCCCTCTTCATTCCGTTTGCAAAAATCTGTTATGCTATTCAACTAAGAAATTAATTTATATATTTCCAAAAGAAGAAGTGGAAGTGTGACCTTCTTATAACAAGTTTTCGTCATTTACTAATGTTACATTTATTTCTTACATACTGTTTTGGGCTTAAATTTTCCCATCTAAAGAAAAATACCAAGCAGACTGGACTGCAGATTGTTACACGATTCATATCAGGATTCATGCCATTTTTTACTACCTAAAATATCTTTCCCTTTCAATAACTAAAGCAGAGTAAAAATTAATAGTTTTCTTATATTAAGCAATGCAAAAAGTTCGTTTTAAATGTGTTCGTCAACTTCCTTGGATCTCTTCAGATGGATATGGACATAATAAATTCAAAAGTAATCATTTTTATTTTGTCGGGCTTTGAACCTAAATGGTTATTAGTTTTGTACACTACACTAGAATTTTACTAGCAGATTACTACTGAAATAACAATGAGTAGATGGATCTCAATTCTGTTTTATCACAGCAAATCGCTGTACCGGTATTATTAATTAATAACTTACAACAAATATCATCAATGGTTATTAATTATTAATGTAATACTCGTATTGGGTTGAGCGACACGTTTACCAGAATAATTAGCGTAGAGTAACGCGACAGTTATTGCTGTGTAATCTTAATCTACTGAGATGAAATAGTATAATTTATATTTCCTCAAAAAACATAATTTCTTGGACCGTAAAACCTTTCACATATATTCTTTATAGGCTCTAGATTCGTACTTAGATAGGTTTTGCAAAATTCAGCGCAAACGTAAGTTAAAATAAATGTTAAAATCTATGGGAATGATATGAATCTTACATTAATTTGACAAATAATTATCTGACTCCAGTCTTTTTCCATGATGTAATCTTTCAGTTTTGTCATAGTTATTATAATGGCTGCTATATAAATAATAATAAATCACTTACAGAAGTCATCTTCAATGGCCACACTCAGCACGGTACGTCTCAGGAATGTCTCATCCTACCAAACGGTTGTTCGTGGTCGACGCGCTGTCTATAAGCACATTTACAGATAACAGCAGAACTGGAGTACAATCACAGTTAACAATCAGACATCCCTTGTTGTCGAGGGATACGATGTTTAATTACACAGGAAACCCATATTTTACAAGATAATTTTAAATTGCCTTGGACAGTGGGGCTTTTTCTATTCGGCAGGCACCCATTCGAGTATTGGGCCTACATAAAAAAACAAATGTAAACCAGATTTATCTAATATTGATATTATGCTTTAATACTATGAGAAAACAGAGTTTCAATAGCATAAAATTTGCCATTTTTCTGTATACGTATATATAAAAAAAACAATTGGCAAATTGGTGATATTCCTCAAAAACGATAAGGCACTGGCCCATGAAACTTTTGGTTTAGCTCAAATATTCGTAATATGCTTTAGATCCGCAATAAGGAAGATTTGCAAATATCATCTGCTAAGTACGTGAAATATAAAAAAACTAAATTAATATGTACATTTTTCTTACTTAAATTTGATAAGGGATTGTCTAAAACATGTTTGTTTTCACTCCTTTGTTTGGTCTTGTGTGTAATGATAACACACATTACTATAATCGACTCTCAGAAACTTATCACGTTCATATCTTATCATATCTGATTGGGTGGCACAAAGATGTCCTATAGCTAATAAAATTAGCAATCTCTCTCTCTCTCTCTCTCTCTCTCTCTCTCTCTCTCTCTCTCTCTCTCTCTCTCTCTCTCTCTCTCTTTCTGGCTGCTAGGGCATAGGGGCACTACCCCTGTGCTATACACCTTAGCTTGCTTGGAAAACCAAGTTTGTGCGAAGGAGTAGACAATCCGCCTAGTGAAGGTACTTCGACGTTGTTTCTCCTCGTCAATCACAGATAGTCAGCAGATTTCATCTGTCACTGTGTTACAGCATACTGGATTGAAGTTTGAGAGTACCTGTGATTTCTCTTTGAGTACTATCCTATTTAGTGAATTGAAACTAAAATCGACTACTAAGATTAAAACAATGGTCACATTTTGTCTATTAGCAGCCATTTGGTTAGACTGAGAGAAAACGCACTTGTCATTTAAGATAACTCTTAACTGAAACATTGCTGACACTCTAATGATCAGCATTCCAAAACAATCACACTCAGCCGGAAGTGTTGCATAATGTTATTGTCCGGATGTGTAATGATGACTTTGAGCAAACGTTGTAAATGACTCTCAAAGACATAATATAGATGGAAGTCTATTATTTGCCCGATGACTGTTGCTGGTCTTTTAGTGTAAACAAACACTTCCTGTTGTACCTTGAGTTTCTAATAAGGTTCACAGTATATGACAGTGAATGAAGCTGACGGTAAATATACTATAGCTAGTATAATATTTATGGAAGTACTTACAAAGGACAATAGTTGCATGTTTCTCCTGCGCTCAGCTGTATATGGCCAGCTCTCGAGTAAACTCTCCTCGAGTCTGGTGATTCTGTAACGCGAGGGTCTTACAAACATTTAATTTTATAGGGAATGTTTAAGTTGGTACTCTTGCAAATTTTACTGATGACTAATTTAGAACAGTATCTAATACAAATAAAAAGTTAGCACATACCAAATTAGGTATTACGTATGTTTCAAACCCATATCAAAGCACGTGTATTCAAATATTATTATCAACTATTATTATGAACTATTATTATGAAATATTATAACACTATAGTAAAAATGTATCAAAGCCAACTGATTTTCGGTATCACGTCCAGTTCCTATAAATTAATTAAACCAATATTGCACACTGTTTCAACTTTGCGACTAAACTTGATTTTCAAATAGCATTAGTCCTTAAATTAATTTTTATAAAGCTTTGAGGAATACATACAAACAAGTAAAAGTATTCATTATTCAAACAACATAATTCATGTCACGGTGACAATAACGTCGTATAAACGGAGTAAATCTGTATTGACATATTATCGTCTACAGACATGGATGAACGTGAGAGGCAACCTAACCACTGTCATCATAATCATATTGAGACAGCCTTCCTCGCTGACACATTCAATTTCCACTATTTTGTGTTGTACTGCAAAGATTCATAGCACTATGGCAGTTTGCTTGTTACCACACATTTACATTGTTTTAAAAATCAATTATACTGAAGGTCATGGTGATTAAAGAAAATAATTTATTCCGAATGACAATGCATGGCCACGGTAACACTAAATTAGGAGAACTTATATATTTTTTTAAGTGGTAAGGTTCAAAATTTAGAATAACTCAAATATATTATAAATCTAAAACACTATAAAATTATATTAGAAAAATAATAAGACGAAATTGACATTACAAGTATTCGTAAATTTATTGTTTTATTATAGTCTTTTAATGTGATCATACAGGATCATACAAGCAAACCTGAATTCTCCCCCATGCTTGATCAACAAACAATATGTTGGAGTTTATTTTATTTTAAAATACGGGTCGGTACCTACTATTTCCCAATCACGTAATCATCAATTCAATTAAATCATATAAAAAATAATCACTGAACATAATATCAAGCTAATACAGTTATTAATAATTATCTAATGTATCATATTTATTGTGTTTATATTGTTAAGACTGGGATACATTTCTTTTAACAGTGTAACAACTGTTCAGGAGTGGTAATCACGTGATATACTGTCACCAGCAAATATCTGTGCTGGCGATACTGTCAAAAGACAGTTCGATCACAGGCAGTTCGATTGTACCTGATTGATTGACTCCGGTGGAGAACAGAATTCCTTGTCAGTTCGATAGATAACTGTGAAGTTCACCGACTATATCATGATTCAGTAATATTTGTGTAATCATGTTGGTATACAATAACATACATTTGATTATTCTAAGACTGATCAAGTATTTTTTACAAAAATGTGTTGCAAACATGAAATAAGGATTTTAAATAAGTTAATCTAATACCTTTTATAACCATTGAAAAGCACTGTAATAAACAGAACTAAAAACTTGATTTCATTCAGCGGTAAAACTGCAGGTTCAGACATGTTATCGATGGTGTAGTACAATTGTATCATGCATGAGAAGTGAAATATATTATGTATTACTCAGTTTTATCATTAATTCCTAATTCTTTGTCATCTATGCAGTTCACACGTATCTGCTCCGTTTATATAAAAATAAATCCTTTATACATTTTAGTATAGTTTTTAAGTTATTTTGTTACTAGATAATATTATTGAGAATAAATTTTCAGTGAAAAATCGAAACGAGTTTTTATTTTCTGTTTAGTTATTTGTTTACAAAATAAATACTGTAATTGAAAAAATTTTTGTTTATTCACTTTGTGTGGTAACGGTTTGAAGGTAGAGGTCCAAAATGACTATTTCCATATTATTCAGCTCAATTCTGTTTCATTCTCTGAACGGAACTATTAGTGCATTGTTTAGTTTTAACTTCTATTATCTAACTATTCACTAAAATAGATTCACTTTAAACTATCGTCGTTACATGTTTGCTTATAGAAGGCCTGTATTATTTCAATAATTAGAACAATTTTAAAATATTCCAATAAAAGATTATTACCGTTATTTCACAAACCTAGAAAAAGCAAATTGCCTTAAAATCAATACTAAACAAAATAAGTATTACTTGGGGCTAAGAAAATATAAGGACGACAAGCAACTACTCACATCCACACATGTAAATTTGTTTTTTATGTTTGAAATAGGGTCACTTGTGTCACGCATCTGCACACGGTCGTTGCACTCCATTGCGTCATGAGTACATCTTAATCTATGAAGTTCAGAGGTTTAACTATTAAAGGACACGATATGCAAAGCTCAAGGTTTTGCAAAACCACCACTGTCTTTCTCTCCAAACACCGAAAAATGTTGCATGAACGTTCATTTAAATATTAAACCAAAGGGGTAAGGCGAAACAAAGCCTTTCATAATAGAACTATATATTTTCATTTATATATGGACAAAATTGAGTTTAACAGTGTACGTCTCTCCGTAGATCCTCCCTACCTAGGAATAATTTCGTGAGGGGTAGAAATGGACACTAATCAGTCGGGAATCCATGGAAATAGCACCCATCCAGAAAATATTTTTAGTACTTTTTGGTGGCAGTTAAGTTGAGGAAGCTTTTCGCACAATTTATGCGCCATGCCCCGTCACTACACGTGCTCTTTGCCTTAAAATATGCGAAGCCATTTATGCAACACGGAGTCTACCTTATTCCTAAAATAGAACACACAAAAGTTCATACATAGGATACCTGCGGTAAGTTAAACTATTTAATTTTAAAATGTACAATTTAGGATACAAGGTTACAACTAGTTATAAATTTTACTACATATGATACGGCCTGGCGCGTAAAGTTAGAGATGTTGTAGAAAGGGATTCCTAAATACATTCTGCCAAATGAATTTTAAATAGACTTTACATGTTGTACCGTAATGTGAAAGTTTTAGCGATAATTGGACCTTGATAAAGTGCTTTGTTTGAATATGGCAACGACTTTTGTCTCGCCTTACCTAACCCTATGTCCACCTCACCTACCCCTCCCAACCCCCCGCCATACTCTTAGCTCCTGGTTTAAGCTGAATAACTGTCTCAAAGTACGGTAGGCCACCAGTGAAGAAGTATCAGTAAATCTAAGAAATCGCGCGGCTCTTTCGACCCAAACTTCAGTTGTGATCAATAGTAAGTCGCCCTCTGATTCTATCAAGTAATATTATTTCAATATTTTTAATCATAGGCAAAATTAAATTTCATTGGTAATTTTAGGTCTCGAAAATGATAGGTATCAAACTAAAAAGTTTCCTGTATAATTTTGGTATAAGTGTAATGCAACTCTTTTGTTAAAGGAGACTTTCAGAGTAATTCTTGAGATTTTGTACCGTTTAAAATTTTTTCCTGTTGAGAAATTTATGTTTATATTGAGATATTTTATGTGACTTCACAAATATTTATTTATAATTTTTAGATACGTTTAACTGAGTATATGATGTTTTCAACGCAAAACCTACATATTAATTATAGCATTTTATTAAGATTCATAATGTGTATTAAAAATAATATGTAAGACGTTTTAGTTCAGTTTTTATTCCAAAATTACATTTTAATTTTAAAAGACACCAAGACTTTTCATTTGGTATTTTTGGTATTTGAATTAGTGTTATGTTTAAAACCAGAAGAATTGTATAATTTTTGTGAATAATATTTGGTTTTCTTAAAAGTCTGAACACAGAATAAATCCATGTGTTTTCAAATTACTTTAATTTTCAATAAAATTGTACCTTTAAAATCAAACTTTCATTAAATTAAAATGTTTTTGTATCTTAATTCTCAAAAATACAATACAATGAGTACAACCAGCTACTGTATATAAACAGAAAAACATTGAACCTTCATATACTAGTCGCGAAGACAATACATAGGACCTTTGAGATTGATATAAGTTAAAAGTTATTCATAACATATTTCAAAAATAAAAATAATTCGATAAACTAATACTATACCAAGTAAACTAAGACCAATTTGAAGAGGGACTAAGAGAGAGAGACATGCTATGCCTTTTATCAACAAAGGTAATTGGTTTGTTTGAAACCTTCCTTGTGAAGTACCTTAAAGTAATGAAGATTGATAAGGGCGTTGTAAATACAGATCCAACATGACAATACTATCATTTTAGCTCATTACTACTCATTATATCTCTCATAAAGCAATACGTTTTTATTTCCTCTAAAGCCGTGGGCAATATAAAAAACCTTTATTATTTATATATATATATATATATATATATATATATATATATATATTCATATAATATAATGAATAATAAATAATTATATATATATATATATATATATATATAATTATTGATTATTCATTATTTTACACAATTTTATTATTCAATATTATTTACTGAACTGAACTTTCTACTGTTCTAGTTCTGTCAGAGGTTCCTGTAAAGATATACAGGTCATAGGGATTGTCATGTGAACTATAAAAATGTGTTTGGATACATTAAATTAAATTGAAATTAAGTATGTCTTTATTTTATCAATGGTCCGTGTACGTTAATTAACCATTCAATTTTATATCTGTACTCTGTTACGAATGTTATTGTAAATTTTTATTACTTGGTAAAGTTGTTTTATTTAAATCACAATGTATTGGGTTAGGAACTATTCGATTCATACAAACATGTATAAAAACTAATAATAAAATGTAATCTTCTTTTGTTGAAAATTTTTCTCTTATAAAAAAGAAAATACATGGAGAACTTTAGGAGAGTTAAGTTCAAACTTTGATATTCATAGTGTTTTTAAAAATAATTTTACGAACCATGGGGTTCCACAAGTCGAAACAAAAATATTTCCTGGAAGTATATGCTTACTAAATTAGGGGTTTTCCAGTTTTTATTATATTTTACATGCTATGGCCTTCCAATTACAAATAAAATATTTATTTCATGTGTAGGCTACTTTTTTATTACAGGGCTAATGCCTAAATGTGTCAAATGGCAAATGGCAAGCGTGACTATGTCATCCATCTGATTTCATTATTTGCAACTGTTTACAATTACCAGTAAGAAGTGAACTGGAAATTTTCTCTACGTTCAAACATGGAACATTCATTTGACGAGCAAGCCGACATTATTTTCATGTACGCTCGTTCAAATTTTAATCTACGAAAAGCTAAATATCTGCATAGGAGATATTTTTTTTCTATATTTTATATCATGTATTTTAATGTATCGACATATTTATTGGACTATATGTTTTAGTTTTACTTTATTAAATTCCAGTGGCCATGTATATATTTAACCAGGCAAGATGAAGCAAACGAACTTATAAGCATGTTTTGTTTATTCAAATATGTTTTATCAATCACGAAATGTCTAGTTTATTAGTAAATAGATGTGTTTATGTTTTGCTTTGAAGTAGTTAGAATGGAATATTTCCTTGGTTAAACACATTAGAGCTGAAGTTATTTGTCACAAACGCACCGGCACAAGAGGGTTGTTAGTGAAATGTACCCAAGTTTAGTTGGACGATACTACATACAACAATCCGAGATTACGAGATCAACCGATCGTGCCAACTGTAGGCAGCTGATTAGATAAGTTGGCAGAACTGCCCGGACAGCTGCTCTGTCATTGCTTGAGAATCTGTGATTGATTACTAACTTATGCGTATTATTTTAAGGAGCTATATATAATTGATACACTTCTTCATGTTTGTATAACTCATTATTTCACCATAAATAGTTTTAATATTTAAATAATATTTACAAACGTTTTGTTCGCCACATCATAAATTTGTAAACATTTTCAAACGAATATTTGATATACAAACTAGTACGTAGCTTAAACATACCTTCACATTTATGTGCGCGCCTTATTTGAAAATAAGGTACATGTTGTGTAGGACATCACTGTTATCCACCTGATGCTCTCCCTTAGGTTTTGATCCCATATATTTTCTACGGTATGTTGGATAATCACCATTATTTAAGATGCCTCATGACATAAACCTTTTAAGTTTCAAGATTTTAAGCATGTTTCATTTGTCATACAAAATGAATTTAAGTTTTGATTTCAAAATGAGATATGGATCATTGTCCTTAAATCAATTATGTTTGGTTTTAGAAACTCTTACGGACTAATCATCTCAGGGCAAATTTAATTGTTAATATATCTATTTCATGAAAATTGGCACTATTTTCAGGTCTTATGGCATGTAGCAACCCTGTTTTCTGCAACTTGGTAACATATACATACGCCACGACGTTTTCAAATACATTAAAATATATAATGTAATTTTCTATTTAGTTAAGATTGAACTTAAACTCTTCAGTTACAATTATTGAGGTACACACTTTGGTCTATTAGATGCCATTTTAGTGGGAATCAAAGAATTGCTATGCTCAATCCACTTAGGCTTGCAGGTTATGTTTTGAAACGTTATAAACAGCGCAGGTTTTCAATATTTATTCATTATAGAGATAATAAGATCTGAATACTTCTGCACCTTTTTCTCAAAATTAAATGACAGGTTAATTTTTTTGGCCCAAAGAAGTTTTGGCCTCTATATCGTTCATTAATAAGTAATGAAATCTTTGTACTGCTCTCTCCTAATTTCAGATAGGTATTGTCGTATGTGGTGTAGTCTAGTCGCTTCTACTTTGTTATACTGGAGAATATTTATTATAAATCAATAATAATTTTATATTAACTAATCTGTAAATCTTTTTTCCTTGCAAGTTGATTATTTCGAACGTTGGATATTGACACTACTTCCTAATACCTATTACGTCTGAAGTATTCAGCAACTGTATTTTCCTATAATAAAATTAGCCTTTTTATGCAATGATAAAATGATCTCCAAATTACTCTTACCCTATAGAAATCAAAAATATTGAAGTTATAATAAGATAAATAGTCGCAGACAGATCGTTAACTGTAACAAAATGTAGTTTATTTTATTTGGAAATATACATAAAATTTTTTCCTGCGGTAAATAATAAATTATTTTTAGTAATTGTTACAATGAAATGCACTAGCTTAAATCCAGCACCGACACAAACTAACATCATTTTATTTTCTCTGGACATTGAACGTTCTCCAGAATTGGCATTAAATTAAAAATTGAAACCTTAAGTTTATAACATTTGGTTTTAAAAAATTCTTTACGTGATATAAAACCTCTAAATCAAGTCCGTTCTCCATTAGCAAAATGTTTGAAGTAACCAGAGAAGGTCAAGATTGTTGTTCAGGTTTCAAACAATTAAGGAAGTTTATTTTTGGAAGGAAAGCAATTTGCATGTCAACCTCTCAACGTAAGCGTGGGAGGAGTAACATTCAAGATGAATGTGACTGCTTACCTTGTATTTAGTTAAGATGGTGTAATAAATCTGGCTTGAAATTTCTTATTACCGTAAAAACTCTACTTCTATTTTCAAAATGACTTCTTATTCTTATAAATTAAAAAATTAAACAGTTTTTAAACATTCAATAATAAGTTTTTTTACAAATTTGCATTACATTTAGTTCTAAAATTACATTTAATACATTTAATTACATATAATACTTTAAAATTGTGAATATGAAAGAACGGACAACGGAGTTGCGGCAGATCTTGGCTTAGTGACACGTTTGGCCGAAGTCAAGTATTAAAAGATTACGATTTTCAGCGAGTTATTATAAATTTACCAATAAAGAGATAGGTGATTGATTATAACTCAAATATATGGGGAATTCTAATTAATATATGTATGTCTACATTATATCACGAGAACGAACGTAATTGTTGACTTGAAATTTTCCATGGTTTAGTTTGCATGGTTCTATAGAGGCAACATAAAACTTAATGGCATTGCAATACTTCACTCCATGGAACTTTTTTGGGCGTTAGCTAGCATTTTCACATATGTTTTATTGGTAACATGTATAAAATGAAAATACTCCAGAATAAATACTATCTTTAGCAAACTAAGTACGATTACATGCCATTTAAATATTTAATATACTCAAATATGTAGCCTAACCGTTCATACCATGTTTTGAGAACAATTCCATGGGTTGAATTTGGCATTTTAATGAGGAAGGAGTATAAATGGTAATTTAGACAATAATAAACAGTATTATTTATACAATGACGTTAATAACGCTGGAAACCAAAGACTAGAAACAGCAAGTACACAGACTTGGGACTCACTGGTAATTGACCTTGTCTGAATAAACTCTCCACGCTTACGTTCAAACTTATTTGTGTAGACGTTCTACTGCGAAACTTGCTTTATAACTCTAAGTCTGCTGGACTAATCAGTTAAACTGAGTTGTCACAGGTGTTACCTGCCATAATCAGGTTTATGCCTGATATATAATTTTGTACATTTTAATAATATAAACTGCAGAGAGTTTATTGGTCTTAAATTTATAATTCAGCGGATGTCCTTACAATTATAAGAAGTAAAAAATAATCGTCTTTTGCGAAACTTGTGGTTTAAATAAATAATTAATAGTGAGTTGACATAAAGAATTTGGTTTATGTGAGGGATATAAACATAAGAGATGATTACAGACAAATAATTAGATTGCAATTATTTTCGGATTTCCATGACGCCTTCTAAATTCGTTCGTATTGCATAATATCAAATGTTGTATTCACGCCTAAAAACTATTTTGAGGACCGTGAAAGAATTGTTATGTTCTCAGGTGTTTACCTTTTTCGTAAAGGCCCTCATATAATAATGTCTCGTCTAGTTATTTATGTATTTTGAACGTACAATAATAATTCAAAAGAGAATGTAATATCAAATTATACTAATAATTAATATTTCTTATAAATTATATCTTTTGTATAAAATTTGATACCCTTATCTATTTTAATTGATTTGATATCTACTAAATAGATAAATAAATGCAATATATAAGTTGAGAGGTACTGTTAGATTTTTTTTACGGTTGTAAGAGCTGCACTCTCTCTGTCAATATCTGTGTTTAAGTCTTCCTCGGTAAATTTGTTCAGTTTTACATTTAAGTTAATGTTCTAGAATTTTATACTTATATGAATTACCTTACAGCTTAACTGCTCTGTATAATCTGCGAGTTAAAGGTATTGTACTTCTACAGGATAACCGCCGGTTTAAAATAGACAGCAATGCAAAAAATATATTCACCCTGATTGTTTTAATTTGTTGTTAGGGGCAAGTATGATTCTTAGTGCTAAATATTTTATCAATATTTAACATTAGTATTGATAAATTTTTAACATATACTGTTATTTTTCTTCTATAATTATTTTATTAAATGTATTTCTTTATATAAATTATTGTTGTTTGAGTCTTTATAAACATGTTAATCACAAAAAATAACATTTATAAATGTATACATGATATTTTGTTTATGGTTGTATTTTAATTATTGTGAAATATATGATATTGGTAAATATTACTGTTAACTATATTATAAAAAAATAAAATAAAAGTTAAAATTTTATAAAATATTTCTTCCAATTTCCGACTATAATATTCGGCTAAGAAAAAAATACCAAATGTAGTTACGAAATTACATATAATCCTTCCTCAAGTGAATAGGTTGCTAATGAGTTGACCCCTTTCAACTGACGATTGATGTTTATTGGTTCCGCCTTGTGCAAGCGTACATTTAAGGTGGTCGAACTTCCTTGTGCAATTATCGAATGCATTTAGGAAGCACCGATATCATTATAATAATAATGTTGAAATACTTGGTATCTTGTAATTGCTTTATAACTGTACTGGCTTGTTATTATATAAAAAAAAATATTGAATAGTTAGCATTTTGTAAATATTGAAGCAAATTACACAAATATTTTGTTGTTTTCCTCTTTCTTTATACAACCTATGTGCATAGTTCGTTATCTGCAGCTTTACTAGTTCTAGAGATAATATGTTTGGGTATATACAATGCAGTATCTTAAAATACAAAAATTTAATTATAAAACAAAATAATTCTAGATAGAAATACGTCCTAAAATTGACGTGTGTTTTAGAATCTGAATAGAAAAATAATCATAGTACGTATCATACATAATTGATACGTAATATTTTTCTAAACGTAGCCTATTCTGCGTGCTCTCAACTACATTGTTCATCTCCTTAAGCATGATATTAGTTGTAGACAGTGGGCGGAATCACCATATCACGTTTTGCTACTTAATAACATGAATGATTAAAGACTTACCTTTCTTATGATGTCTCTTCACAAATATCGTATGTAGCAAGGACAGATTGCTGAGCCCAAGTGACTATTTGCATAATGTTATGTAGTTGGCCGCATCAGTAGATGGAGTAAGAATATCAACGATTAAAGATAAAATCTTTGGTGATAAGAAGGAAAGAAATAATACACGTTTTTCAAATCATTATATATTTTTTTTAATGAAATCAACGTTAAGGTCTGTTTTGTAATTGTCATACTTTAAATTGATATAAAAAGGTATTTTGGTATATTTAGTTTAATATTAAAACTTATAAATAATATATTGACTAGTAAACTCATAAATAATAGTAACACATAAATTTAATTAGCTTGGTGATGAGGAAGTACATGAACAGGTAAGCAGGGTAAATTGATAAAATAGGATTTATTCCAACAATGTTATGATCCCTTAAATGTTAAGCTCGGAATAACATAAGGTTTTGTGCACAACTGTTCAAAAGTAATAAATTAATTTATTAGTTTTAAATTTATATAGCTACATTAGGCTGTATAATATTAATTATCCATTAATTATTACCAATTAACATCGATAATTACCAATTAATTACTTGAACCTTATCAAAGAACCCCTTATTAAGGGGAGGGAATCCCTGTATACTGGGATTGGTTACGATAGTAATATTACATACAATTCTAAGTGTTCTGGATGTATTAAAAAGTAATAAAAGTTCAAAAAAGGAGAACGTTACCAGACAATGAAAATACGAGATTCGGATGCAAGTCACGAAAGTCATTAGTGTCACGTATGTCCTGGGAGGTTTTGGTTACGTTCTATTTACTTCATTGTGCTGACAGTATTTTCTAAGATTGGAACTGGATGTTGAATTTCACTACTATTATCGATTTCATTAATCTTTTTAGACTTAGTTAGTCTCTTTTAGTGTTTAATGAATAATTATTTATTTGTAAAGTCCATCTTACTTTCACCGTGCATAATAGTAATATTTCATATAAATAACACATCACATAAATTACACACATTATCGTGCATCACATATGATGCGTGTGATATATCATATATATTAAGATATTAACAGATTAATCAGGTATATCCGTGTGGTGCAATCAAAGAAAAAGATGTGAGGTAGGCAGTTGAATTACAGTAGTATTGAAAATCCTTAAATAACTACTTGTGATTTTTTATGACTATCCTGTTTTGCTCTTCTTTTTAGCATTGATCCCACCGTTACTGAAAGAATTAAAATCGTTCCTTCATTATTGGGCAATCGCAGACGGGCTAAAGCGTTTCATCCTTATAACTGTATCTCCTATTTCACATATGTGTTGCTCTATTCCCTTTTATGTAACTTGTATACTTAAATTTCATATGAAAAAACCTAAAATATTTCATTTTCTACCTAGAGGCATGTATCGTGTTTCAGCTTTGAGATATGTTCAGTCTTTTAAGCTGAAGATAAGATTGTGTCCATTTTTCCATACTTTAAGGAGACACAAGGGGTGACTTACAAAATCGTACTATTGTGCAGAAAATAAATGTAGCTCCTGTTGAAAGAGATCCTATTTTCTTTCAGGCATACTGCTTTGGTCTGGTGTTTCCACCCATGCACCCACAGTAGGATTATATAACTTGTAAACATGAATTGTGAATACAGACATATAACGATTACATTCACGAATATTTTAGTTGCTTTAAATTATAACATAGGTAATGTCCTATTCTTAAAACTAGGTTTTAACTGTAAATATAATAATTAGCAACGGAATTGTAAATTACTTTTCAAAACTAAAACTAAACGTTACGTACAAATACTACTTTTTGTCGGGTTAATGTAATTAGTCATAAACTGTAAAGGCATATATTAAAAATGTTTTAGAAGTAAGAAATACCCTTTTTATTTATTTAATAATCTCATATGAATATATAAAATAACCGTCCTTTTAGTCATTTACAATTGTATTGACATTATCAGCTACGGTTGTTTCAATCTGTTTGTTCTTTGATTTTTCCCAATCAATTATTACAGTTTTTATCGCACGTGCTGCATTACTTTACAGCCTGCGAAATTGCCATTGAAACAGTACGAAACAAAGACTTTCTCCCCCTTTTCTTATCAACAGCACTCAGTTATTTTTGTAATAAATATTCTTTCATCATTACGTATATTAACACCAGTTTTTCCGCACAATAGCCATTACAAAGAAATCATACACTTTATGAACATGTAAAAATCAACCACGTCACTATAAAAAGGTACGGTCTAAGTATTAACACTGAACAAACCTACCATAAATAAGTTTATTAGAAGGTTTATGTTATAACGTGGTTATTTATTATACGTTTTTTATTTACTGTTAATATTTTAAGTAAAAGTCTCTTCATGCCGATTTAATGTTGTTTTCAAGAGTTATAAATGATTTAATTTTGTAAAGTCTGTAGTTATTAAAATCACTGCCTTCAAATCAGGTGATACCGCTAAAATAAAACAAACAGGTGCGCCGCGTGTTGGGCCCATCGATGTACCGACGTATAATAGAACTGGAACGAGGCGCTGCGTGTTACTGTAAAACCACAGAGTAATAAGGTA
Source organism: Homalodisca vitripennis (assembly GCF_021130785.1). Classification (NCBI taxonomy): domain Eukaryota; kingdom Metazoa; phylum Arthropoda; class Insecta; order Hemiptera; family Cicadellidae; genus Homalodisca; species Homalodisca vitripennis. The sequence continues at coordinate 5,651 of NW_025782890.1, read as the reverse complement.
TATACCTTATTACTCTGTGGTAAAACGGTCCGGCTGCTCAGCCCTTCGCTTGTAGGCAACAGCGTCTTATGGCATTTATCGTGCTCCGTTTTATAGATGTTTTTCATGCAGTATTTTTCTTTGAGAAGCTTTAGTACAAAAACCACTAAGTTTATTACTTTGCTTCATCTAATTGTAAGCCAAAATTACAATTATTGCAAGGTTTAATACGAGAACAGTTCTGACCTAATTGGATTTCAGGGGTAATTTTATAATACTATTACACGGGAACTGTAACATTGCATGTATCTATCTTATTGGAAACGTATAATATAGTTGGCACATCGATTTCAAAATTTACTTATTGACAAGTAATATTTACAAACGTAAATGGAGAAAACTTGACAGCTGATAATAAAGTGAGAAATGAATATTGTGCGAGGATGACTGAACTTATCCCCGAGATTATATGGCCACACTGGGCTAACATAGAGGTTAAAACAACTCAATCACCTAAAACATTCTTCACATAAGGGCATATTAGAAGAACTAAAGTCAAAGAGTGACTTATTTTACCAGGTGAAGTTAAGGCTAGAAAGCTTTCTCTAACACAACATGAAGACCAACGCAAAGGCGTAAAGATGACTTTCTAACTACCCCCAATGGCTGGGCAGGCGGGCTGCTTGCAAGAAAAGGATCGCTCTGCAGTCACCAATCCAAGGAGCAGCCAGCCACACTCGATGTTTCTTGATTCCATTATTTTGCGCGATCACCACCGTACCCAGTAAACTGCGCCATTGGCAAAGCAAAATATTTAGGAATTTTTTTACCAATCAAGCCAAAATTTATATTATTTAATACTTTTGAATAAAGTAAAAACGTTAGAAATTTAGTATCTTATCCGTTAACCTAATTTTCTGATATTTTTCAAATTGGTTTCACTGAATATGTTTCTTAAAAAATTTTTAAATTATGTTTTAGCCATGTAGCACTATAGGTTGCTCTGATTTTTTCCTTGTTCTAAGAGAATTTATTGTTGAGCCAAGATTATAAATCTTTAGGGCATAACTTGCATTGAGTTTGATATACAATATATATATATATATATATATACTAGCAGACCCGACAGACGTTGTCCTGTACACACGTCTTTAAATCAAAAAACTTTTAAACTTTGATTAATCTGTAACAATCTGGGCTGTTTTGATAAAAATGTCTATTAAAAAGTTTATTACTAATATATAACTTCATCACATGTACATTTAATCACACTTCGACCAACCGATAGTGTTGTGAAGTATAACATGAGTGATGTGAAATGTAGAGGGACGTTTTAAAATGACCCGACAGACGTTGTCCTGTACACACGTATTTAATTCGAAAATTTTAAACTTTGATTAATTCTATAACAATCTGGGCTGTTTTGATAAAAATGTCTATTAAAAAGTTATTACAATATATAACTTCATCACATGTACATTTAATCAACACTTCGATCCAACCGATAGTATGTGAGTATAAACATGAGTTATGTGAAATTTAGAGGATGTTTTAAATGAAAACTTACTTAATCTGAAAGGTAAAAAAAGTTGAAAACTCAAACTATTTTATAACAGGTATATTTTTTCAATTTACAACTTAATTTATCGACATTAATGCATTGAATGTACAATATTTTTGTTAATCCTTTAGGAGTATACACAAACAAATTAGATGATTTTCCGATAAGGCTGAAGTGTAATAAAGTGACCTCCATCACAATCGAATTATTGATATTTCTGAATAGCCTATATAACTACTATCCGAATTAGATTATAGTTATGTAAAGGCTGAAGTATAATAAGCGGCCACCATCACAATCGAATTATTGATACTTCTGAATTGTCTATCTAAAATTACCGAATTTCATTATAGTTATTTAAAATTACAGTATAGTATAGGAACTGGACAACAGAATTTTATTTATCCAAAATACTAAAGAAGTATTCCGTATAGGGCTGAAGTATAATAAGTGGCCCACCATCACAAATCGAATTATAGATATTTCCGAATAGCCTATCTAAACTACTAAAATGACGAACTGAATTAGATTTATAGTTATTTAAAGGCTGAATTATAATAAGCGGCCAACATCGCAATCAAATTATTGATATTTCTAATTAGCCTATCTAAACTACCGCCATTTCATTATCTTTATATTTATATTTCTTGTGGTGCGTGTGTATGGAGCTGAACTCCTCCTAAATGGGTGGACCATCTTGGAATGTTTTATATTGTATCCAGCAGAATGCGCTACGATCACAGTTTCAAATGTTTTCTATTTTAATTCCCGGTTTTCCTGACAGTTTGTGCTGCTATTCAAATATGTGTGTTGTTTTGTAACATCGTGTAATTATTGTGTGAGTGATAATTGATAATATTACATTAATAGAGATTGAAGATGTTTGAAGTACATTAAAGAAACTATAGATATTTATTGAAGTTATTGAACTAATTTTGAAAATTTATTGAACGAAGTGAGTATATTGGTTGCATAACCTAAAGTACCATACAAATCAAAAGGTTATGTGTTTCTATGTGTGAATAACTATTGTTAAACAGTTTTGGTCACATAAGTTCAAATTAAGTAGCATATAAATCACATGATTGAATAACTATTCGTCCTCTTCCACGAAGACGTGGCATTTATCTGTTAAAAATAAATTTCTGTATAATAGTACAGAATGAATATGAGTAACTTATTGAATATGTTATTTTCATTAAGTAACTTCTAGATAAAAATGTATAACAAACGTAGACTACGGTCATCTAAAATACTAAATAAGTATTCCCTATAGGTCTGAAGTACAATAAGTGGCCACCATCACAATTGAATTATTGATATATCTGAATAGCCTATCTAAACTACTAAAATGACGATCCAAATTAGATTATAGTTATTTAAAGGCTGAAGTATAATAAGCGGCCACCATCACAATCAACTTATCAATATTTCTGATTAGTCTATCAAAAATACTGGAATTACATTATAGTTTTTTAAAATTACAGTATAGTATCGAAACTGGCCAACAGAATTTAATTTATCTAACATAGGTACTAAATAAGTAATTCCCTATAGGTCTGAAGTACAATAAGTGGCCACCCATCACAATCAAATTATTGATATATCTGATTAGCCTATCTAAACTACTAAAATGACGATCCAAATTATAGTTATTCAAAGGCTGAAGTATAATAAGCAGCCACACCACCTCAATCGAATTATTGATATTTCTGATTAGCCTATCTAAAACTACTGAATTTCATTATAGTTATTTAAAATTACAGTATAGTAACAGAAATGGCCAACAGGAATTTTAATTTAAAACCAATTCCTACATTTATTAACAATAGTTATTGACACATGTGATTCTCTATTAATTTAATATTACAATTAGCACTCACACAATAATTTACACGATGATACAAAACAACACACAAATTTGATAGCAGCACAAACTGTCGGGAAAACCTGGAATTAAAATAGAAAAACATTTGAAACTGCGATCGTAGCGCATGTCTGCTGGATCCAATTTAAAACATACCAAGGATAAAAAACAATTTATTTAGAAACAAAAAATTAACTGATCAATTGCTGCACACTTAATATTTAGGAATTTCAGTTAAAAAGTGTATTTTACTAAAACTGCCAATTTTATATCTGGATAACCTCTATTGATATTCCTGATTAGCCTATCTAAACTACCGAATTTCATTATAGTTATTTAAAATTACAGTATAGTATCAGAACTGGCCAACAGAATTCTAATTTAAAACCAATTCCTACACTATTAACAATAGTTATTCACCACATGTGATTTGTATGCTACTTAATTTGAACTTATCTGACCAATTTTGACTGCACATTAAAAATGTAAATTACAACAAAATTATTTTAAATCCATTAGTTTAAAACTTGATTATCTAAAATGTTAACAATAGTTATTCACACATAGAAACACAACCTTTTGATTTGTATGCTACTTAGGTTATTTGAGGTATGCGACCAATATACTCACTTCAATAAATTTGCAAAATGAGTTCAATAACTTTAAGGGGAGATGTACGCCTATATTGTAAAAAAAAATCAATATTTTTTTTATATTTTTATCTTAAAAGTATAGATTTTTCTGAGTTCAGTGATATATAATACATATATATTTGGGTTATATTTATATGCTAAAAAAAATTATAAACATGCTAGCCGGGCGCACGGATCCGTGGTCAGACGTATCGAAGACGTTCTGAACGATAGGATATTGTTTTGAGCATTTTAATATACATAACTTGCACTATTTTAATATTACTTAATATTATTTTAATAATATTTTAATATTATTTTCACCAGACCTGCTTAAAAAACTCCATGCTCAAACACATAATGTAAACGAAATTTTTAATTCTGTGTTGTGGACGCGTATACCTAAATTAAATTTTGTAGGCCTGCAAACACTAAGATTTGGTGTTTTTGACAGTATTATTACTTTTAATGAAGGAAGTCAAGGCAGAATAAAAGTGCTTAATGATCTAGGTATAAAGCTAGGCCAAAAACTGTGTTTATACCCTACGTCAGATTGATGAGGACCGAGTGAGGAAAGCCGAAAAAACTGGTGAAGAAGAGACAAAGCAAGCTAGGAAACGGGCAAGAATGGTGAGGAAGAAAACTAATTGATGATGATAAGGCCAAGGAACAAGACTATGAAGCAGGAATGTTTTAAAAGGTACTTTTCAATCATATTTTTCGTATACATAAAAGTGTTTTGTGAATTACCGAAAATTTACTTTTTTGACATAAATGTTCTTTTTTCTCAGGAAACTAGTTGTCCAATCTTCATGAAATTTATATCATATATATAATGTACCTATTCATACAAGCCCTGCCACTTTCATAAGTCTAGGTCAAAATAAAAAAAAAATAAAAAATTTTTAAAAAACAAAATAATTGAAAAAAATATTGAGTATCCTTAATAAAATTTCTAAAGCCAAAAATATTGATTTTGAAATCTTTAAAAGTGGTGCAGGGCTTGTGTATAATAGTATGTTTTAGAAGTGCTAAAAAATTTCAATTCGTTAGGTATCATAGTTCTTGAGAAAAAGGAACATAATTATTTGAAAATTAACATGAGCTGGTATAGGGCGTACATCTCCCCTTAATAAATAACTATAGTTTTTTATGCATTTCATACATCTTCAATCTCTATTAATGTATTAATAGTATTAATGTATAACAATTAGCACTCACCGACAATAATTACAGGATGTTACAAAACAACGCACAAATTTGATAGCAGCACAAACTGTCGGGAAAACCTGGAATTAAAATAGAAAAAAACAATTAATGGCTGTGTTGTAAATATTTATAATGTTTACGTAGAAACAATTGGTGAAAATTCATCTTTGCAATATGCAATTACCACTACTCTGATCAAAGCACTTTTTAAAATATGAACTTTCTAAATTTTAAATGTGATAACAAATGTTTTCTTTCTTCTAGCCACTTCCTTTTGATGAACTTCAGGCTTGAAAGAAATATTCACAGTTGTTAAGTAACAGTTCACTTTGTGATAATTATCGTGTCGTGGCGCCACGCCGGATCTGGCGGATCCAATGTAAAACACTCCAAACCATCAACA
>NW_025782889.1:0-31854 GCF_021130785.1 Homalodisca vitripennis | reverse complement strand
AATTAAATAATGCTTTCAAACACATCTCCCAGCCGTATAAAAACAGTGTAGCTCCAAAATAATAATTTTGATTACACTTACCATTATAATAATATATGAACTTCAAGAATTTAAGAAATTATTTTTTAATTGGATTCTCAATGTAAAATTTAGTGTTTTAAAATTGTATTTTCATGATTGAATAAATTTTGGTGAAGGTCTAGCAATAATATTTTTTTATAATACCTACTTTTCCTTTCTCCATGTTACCTGTATATATATACTACTACAACATTTCGAGCATTAACACTATTAATCAATCTTTAAGTCTAAGTTCAATAATTGGCATTTCTAAATTTGAGGAACGTTTTGACGTGACAACGTCTTAAATTAGGTTGCGGGCTCGGAGTCACTCAATGAAAAAGTGTTAACGCCCGGTAACGTTACGATTCCCGTCCAGTGGGTTCCGCCCGCACGTGATAAAGCAGATAACTATGTTTATTCGAGGAAAATGTGGAGTGCTTAGATCCGTCATTTACAACAAATACAACAATAAAGGTAAATTAAATTGTACATTGATATTTCATTATCGTATACTATGATTGATTGATTAATTGTTAGATTGACGACTAAAGTTAAAAAGAAACTGAGTTTTATAGGTTATGTCATAGTATTACGACAGCCAATGTTGAAATAGTGTTAAGTAAATTATTAGTTTAAATCCACTCTGCAATCAATCGTAAATTCAGGTCGATGCTGAGAAGAAACAGCGCGTATTGCTAGCTCAAACATTTTAAAAATAACAAATTAATAACCTCTAACCTGTCATAATACAGTGCGGACCAAACAAACGAACTAAACCGAACCGATCACCACGCGCGGAGTTAGAATTTAACCTGTATGTTTAGCAAGAATTTCAAATTCCAATTTTTAGTACAAAATGTTTTAATTCCAACTTTACCATTTAAAATAACAAAATTTTAATTAATTTCAAAATTATGTACAATGTTTTTAGGTTAAACAAAATATATTTCTATAGTTTAAAATTTAGTGCAACTTCTTATTTTCATTCATATTCCTTGTATTCCTATTGTGGCAATTTAATAATATTCATATCAATAAATATTCTACCACCGAGAAAAAAAAGACTATTGTCACGTAAAAATCTTCGCCCGTAAAACCGACTTTTACAGAGGCAACCATATTTTTTTTTACTATTAATTATTATGGGTAGGTTTTAAATGAAATGAAAATACTATTTATTATTACCACTTGATATTTAAATTAGTTTTAATTTATTAAAGTATTAGATTGTATACCTAGGTGCTTGTTTATCTGTATGTTTAAATGGTCTTTTAGTCTCTCACCTTTGTGTTCCCTATTGCAACTACAATTTTATATTGCAAATATAATTTTTTAGAATCTTGTTTACAAATTTTTGTTTTATTCTTACGAAAAACAATAATAAAAACTGTGTTTTCCTAAATCGCTGAAATCTACAGTGAAAACTCAATTATCCTTACACAAATGTACACACTATAAATATAAACAAAAGGAAAATAGAAGTTAAATTAATTAAACATATAGTTGTGATTGTCTTGAAACAAATTTTTCACAGAACAGTTGATTACATTATGAACAGGCTTTATCAATTAATCTATTCACAACTTTATGAGATAAAAATGGAAATTTTTTTTCAGTAATTTAAAGACGAGTGGGAAGTATCCGGAGGAATAAAAAAAAGAATATATTTCGTATATCCATAACAAGGGGGGACAGTAAGAATGTACATGTAAAATTTCACTGCAATCCGTTGAATAGTTTTGAACGCGTGAAAGAAAAACAAACAATACGAAGTCACTTTCACATTTATAATAATTTTGAGGATGATATTATATATATATATATATAATAGAATTTATTTTCCAAAGAACATCGGAAGATGATACCACTAATTAAATAATATATCTTCGATGTTACTTGGAACTAAATTCTTGGCAGGAACGATAACCTAATTGTCACGCCGTTGTATTATTTTCTCTTTCTTTGTAGCCAACCATCAGTCTTACCGGGAAAGGAGCTCCCGCGAATTGTACGCGATGTTTCGAGTACTTCAATTTTTTCGTCCATCTTTCATGACTTTATGATTTCTTCTTCCTTTATAGAACTACAGCTACATTGTCAAGTCAAGAGTCCGATGTCGAGGCGTGTGATTTGGACGTCAACGTTTGAGGAAAGTAAATTTCTGTTATACGAATTATTGTTTTGTAAGCAATATTCTACAGAAACATTGGAACAAGTAAGTCTACCCTCAGATTTCAATCCTATTTTATTTTGAAGGAGCAAAGTGGAACAAAGCCATATTTGAATTAAATGTCTAGAAGTGGTGTATGAAGTTTCATGGCCGGCCATTAAAACTTAAGTTTAAACTTTGCATATTTATTGCTAAATACTGAGTAGTTTCCATTACAAAAAGCTAAGACCTCAGACACTAACCACTACATGTGTTTCGGTCCATTCCGATAAAAGTACGATGTAAAATAAATTTGGAATTAATACGCTGTCATAAATAACAATGGACAGTGGTAGCAATACCGTCTGATTCAGATTTTTTTCCAATGTATTTTTATAAATATTATATCATGCTTAACTGTAACAATATTTACTGTATGTATCTTATTTCAATAATTATGAAAAATAAAACAGAATATAAGAAAATCTATCATTATTAATTTATTTTATGTATAAAGGCGAAGAATTTTTATATTTATCGTAGTTTATAAACACTATTTTGCCCGGGCAGGTGATTTTAGTATAAATAAATACCTAACAGAATGATACGGCAGGCTTATAAACACTGAAGGTATTCTACGAGCGAGGAAAATAAAAATAAGGTTTATGTAGGGGCGAGAATATAACCACAACTCCGCTCTTAACAAGCACAAGTGCATGTGAATAAACCGCCAGAGTCGTGTTTCTTTGGTAATTTGTGCGACAGCGCTGTCAACATAGTGTCAATATTGAGGGGAGTCAGTAACATTTTTATACAGTAATAATATAAAACCTGAAATAGGGGTAGAGTTAAATTATTTATTAGATATTTATCTCTAAATAATTAATGAAATATCGACTCCACAGGTTGATATTTGAACCGTTTATATCATTCAGGGGATAATTTACTTCATCTACGATTTAATGTTGTATAATCAGATGACATTTTTAATTTTTACTGTAGAATTATTGAAGAAATCATTTAGTATAAAGATTTCAAAATTTAAATATACATGTTTTTTGCGTATTTTGTGCCCACGTAAGCTGATACTACGTTTGATTATGGTTGGTACTAACCAGCTATCGTGAATGGAATTAGGGAATTTTATTAATAATTTTATAATCTTATAAAAGTAATGAAACAGTGTGATATATTTAATACATATTCCTCTTTATAGTATTCCATAAAAATACTACATCTCCAACGACCTTCTGTATTCAATATTTACTTTCCAACGAATCCTTTCACTTCATATACTGGTGGTGCCATTGTTTTCGTTTATGCTTCCTCCAACTTGTATATTGGAGTTTCAGTTAATTTTCAATAAGGATTTATTTAACCAATCGGTAACAATTCTTAGTATCAGATATTGCCACGAACTTTATCCGGTCTTATAGGACTTACTTATATGAAATTGTCGCCAAAGTTTTATTCTGCGCAGTTTAAACATCCTTTAACCAGTTTAAAAAAAATAATGTAGCTAAGTAAAAATACTTCTAAATGTTAATATGTAACTTATATTAACAAAATCCCTGAAGTTGATAAAGGAATCTACCTAATAAATAAAATGTATTCTATTGAAAAATTATCCTCCTAAAATTTATTTATAGCCTACTACTGATACCATTAAATTTGATAGGAACATTGTAGGAGTAAGCTACACAACGTATCACGTTACTAACAGGTCTATGCTGATGTTTACATGCCAAATTCCCAGTCTGTATACTTATTTTATTCTTGAGATATAACTTTGGGCAGATAGAAAGACAGACAATCATACAGAAGTTATTATTATGAACCCCGGGAAGGAAAATAAATGTTATCAATCTATTGTTGTCATGGCTCTGCTTGTTATACAGGTGTGGGCCATAAGTTGCGTGACTGTTATCCAGTGTCACTAGTCAGATGCCTGTTACGACAATACTGTTTTGAGGTTATGCTCAGGTAAACTTTGAGTTTCTTGGAGCCAATAGAAAGTTTTAAATCACTGCAATTATTAATAAGCACACAATCTTCCAATTTATAGTAATACAAATTCATATTAGAAATTTTATGCTTATTAATAGTTGCGTTGGAAGAAAACGAAATTAGAATATAATTTATAAAAAGAAATAATGAAATAGTAAATACTTTAATTTTGTAAAATGTAATAAAAATACTGTCGCAATTAATTTAGACGTTCTAGTTAGTCTGTAACAGACACGTAGAGCCTAAATAAATAAACCTTCTTTATATTGTTTTCGTTAATTAGCTTATTGTTATTATGGAATTAAATATACAAGTATAGTGAGAAAATGAACATAACAAAAACAACTAAAGTATTTTAGTACCTTAAAGTAATGTTCTCAACAATTCCATCTGTTCCTGTTTTTTATCTGAGACAGAGCTAGGTACAAGAGCAGTACAGAAAGTAATAAACAATGCACCACGTCTGTACTACTTTGATTACATCAATAGTTTGTTCAAGATGCTTGTTAAGCTTTAGCCACAAACTTGGTTCGTTCCTACTGCAGGTGTATTCTTTCCTCAGAGTAAAAATTTTACAATTTATAAAGACTTATCAATAACTGTGTACATTAATAATACGTGACATTATAAATGAGAAATATTAAGAAAGGTAGAAAATACGGAATTATTTACAATATATTGTTATAAAAAGGTTTTAATACGTAACTAGGCAGAAGTACGAGTACAACGTGTCGCAGAACAGCCTTAGCTGAGGTTGCACGTAAGGTGTACATTTCTTAGCTTATTCCTTGAGATATATTGCAGACAGACAAAAGGGAATAAAATTTTACAATAAATACATTTTGAGATCCCCCAGCAGACACAAGAGCAAATTACCACTTTAGAACTATCAATAGAACTAATTTGGTCTCTTCTTTGTTTGAAGTTTATTTTTGACGATCGGAGAATTGTGAAGGAAACAGGATTTTTGCCATTATTCAGTGTAACGAAAAAAATCAGTAACAATACGTTTCGAGAACTGCAATTTGATCCCTTTTTCAGGTAAATAACTAACCTAACACATAATTACAAACTGGGTTAAAATAAACAAATCATACCAAAGCGTTGTGGCACGCCTAAGTCCGGAATCACAACCACCATGCTGTGTGTCAAATTTACTAACTCTAGAACGTGCACTTAATAAAACACTAAACTAAACACAACAATAATTATTGAAACTGAACTACATAATACAGATTACAATACGTCTGCATTCGTCGACCAACCACCTATGACTGCCTGAAGAGGAGATCAGATTGCAGATCTCGAAACGAAATGTTACTGATTTTTTTGTTTCACTGAACAATGTCAAATGTCCCGAAAAATCCTGTTCCTTCTCATTCTTGTCTGTTGGAATTAGGTTTTATGCCTAGTTTAAATTCTGCAGGTGAAATATTTCTAGAGATATCTTGCTATAAGATATTTACACATTTATGTTCATTAAGTAATGTTTCATAGCAGTGTTTTAAATAATACAGTTCCTGCGATTAGGGAAGGCACTACAACGACATAACTAGGTACCTTGGTACTTATCGTATTCTGCTCTCCAAAGCATCCTCTAATAGGTCTACACGGATAGTTAGATTATATGTATTACTTTACCATATGATAAAATATTGTTTTACTTGTACTCCCACTAGATTACAAATTTCTTTATTCTGCAATTTTCTCGTTTCCATCCCTGTACCAACGTAAAAATGTTTATTACCGCTAAACCAACTGCCATGGTACGAAAAGAAATATACCACTATTGCCGCCGCTATATAAAATTTCAAGTCTATAGGTTAGTGGCTACGTATAATAAACGTAGGTAATTATCTGTCTAAGTAACTAAACATTAAATAGCATGAAATTACAATGTTTTTACCATCAACGTTGAAACAAATTTAATTCTGATAAAAAATGAAGTATCATAATACTGAGCTGTATAAGCAAATAAATATAGACATTAGCGAGGTCATTTCAAATGCGGAAACTACGGCAGTTCCTCAACAGGAGAAAAGTCACGTAGGAAAGGTACCGTCACCGGACGTGTCTGTCTCTCGGGGCACGTCGTCATCCAATAGTCACGTTCATTCATGTCATCTCTTTTAAATTCACTTGAAAGATGTACATTAGCTTGAAGTCAAGTATGATATCAGAAAATATAGTTGTTGTTTTTAATACTATAAATATTGTAAATAGTGAAAAATTATATAAATAAAAATTGTGTAGTGGAGGAGGAAGTTTTTTTAAACCACTTGAATCAGATGTATCTGTTTTAAAATATATTTTTAATTTATTGAATTAAACTTTTGGCAGAGCGTTCAGTGAAGCCTTTTCCACTAATTTTTATGTATTCAGATTTCTGTATGTCTGTACATACTATAGATGTCGAAGTAATGTATTGTACCGTTAGTTAGTTCCATTTTATATAATGCAACATTTCACAACCTAGTTAGCCAGTACAACTTAATATTATTTTTATCCAATGTTCCGGAACTGAATTATCGACGGACTAACTACCTAATTGGCACGCGTATGAATATTTTATTGTGACCCTTCGTAGCAGCCCAACTACGTGACCAATTTCACCTCGCGCGCTATGTCCGTAAGTAAAATTTATATTTTCGTATTATTAAATTAGCCCATTCGGTACAGTATTAAAATTAAAATTAGTACTGGTATTAAAAATCAAAACATCGGCCCGTTGAAAATCAAGATTTATCTTTCTCAAGGATGCGACCCTGGTTATATTGGTCCTATAAATCTTGTTAATGATAAAACACGAAGTGGGCAGATTAGTAATCAATTAAAGTATAATAATTATGTCAAGGGCGATCATAAGTCACTTTACAATGACGTATCAACAAATAATATTATGGTACTTTGATAGATTGGTTCGTTTCATACTAATCATGAACAGCTTAACGAAGAAAGTCATCTACATAGCAAGTTAATAATGGCAAATGAGTTGTTTTACTATTGACTGAGATTAATGTTGAAAAATAGATGTACAGAGCATGGATTTCATGGTAATAGGAAGGTTTGTTATAATTCACTTTCTTGTCCTTCGGTGAATCCTGGAAATAGGAGTGGGGTGAACAGTTAACTGACCCTTCACAACCCCTGGAGTATTACTTGGTCATATCATCCTAGATGGTATTTATATAGCCGTACCGTAAGTCATGCAACATGAGAAAATAGTTATTGCCTCAGAACTTGCAACCAATACAGCACTGATTATTCTATAGTCCTTTTTTATCTCGTGATAAAGTTTATTTTGATGGGAAAAAGGTAACATAATCTAGGTCAGGATTTCAATGAATTAGGAGCGGTAACATTCAAAATTTTAGCAATATTTTCAAAAGCCACCAATCTGACTTGTTTTAGTCCAGCATTTCTCCAGTAGGTAATATGTAAATAGCTGTCTATCATCAAGGCTTCTGAGCCGTAAGCAATTGCTTCTCAACAGTTGGATAGAAAACCTGTTTTAAATAACAAGAATTATTTAAGATTTAAAACCTGTAGAAGCAAGGAATAGTGCAGGATTTGTAGCATGCAAAGGCAAAGAATGTTGCTATATGAAAAGTGGAATGCTTTTACCGTCGCACACTGTAGCCTAAAAACCAGTAGGCTCATTCTTAGCAACTACCGCTTAACATTATTATTTTCACAGATCTCAAAAATCTATTTCCATTGTTAATTTACTGATTACAAAACTATGACTAAAGGGGGAAATGAATGAATATTTAGACTTTGCTAAAGTTTGAATTGTCTCTTACACACTCGAAAGACAGGTAATTTAATATGCAACTATCTATTTGGTACATTCAATTGAAGATGAATAAAATTTTAACCTATTGATTTTGACTATTTATGTAAAGATATCGTTTTTTTCATAAAATTTGTGAATTCATAGACTTTTTCAGTTGCTAAGCTCTAAAAGAACACTAAACTTTATAACGAATTAAAAATTGAACTAACGGTAGTGATAAACAAGTAATAAAATCGTGACCTGAGAGGGTTCAAATTAAACAAAAGATAACATTTTCAAGTAAGCCAAACAAAGACTCAACACATTGTCTGCACTCAATAGGGAATATCCAAGGACAGTGGCAGTGTCAGCAATAAATCCAGATAAACTTATAATCCCTCCCTCAACAGGGAGTGGCTGACAGTTTAGCCACCCAAGCTTACGTTTGTCTGTCTGACTCTCCCACAAAATAAATATTCAAATATTTCCCACACTAACAACGAGCCGTTATGAGTTTAAATCATAATAACTGGTTTTATTAATAATCTTCTAAGTATAAGACAATGTATAATAGTAGTGTGGTAGCTATTCGGTTAATACGCGTCCCTCTTAAAGAAGCCTAAACGTGTTTTTTTTTAATTTATTACAAATCTGTACCAAAGCCAATCTTCCTATGATATTACATTTAAAAAGCGTACTGAAATAGGAATATTAATTACCGATGAACTATGGATAACGCTTACATGAAATCAATGAGTATTTACAATTGATCTGTATGTTGGTCTAATCATAGGCGTATGTGTAAGGGGGCCTCAGAGGAACTTCAAGCCCCCACCTAAATCTTTAAAGCCAATTATTAAAGTTGCACAAAGTACTTTTGGTCTTAAAGCACAACGATTTCCCGGGGGAATATTCCTGAGTCCCTGTTTTGAAGATCATTGTATACCTGTTAATCCTCGCAATTGGTAGATGTTACCAAATCCTATGAAGAGGCATGTACCATTATCGTACTCCACGTTGCCTGTATAGAAATGAAACCTCAGGAAATATTTCAGTTCGTTCCCAAGATATGGTGCGGATAGACAGATAGAAATTAACTCTTCCAGCACCTCAAATGATAGGATTGGCTAATACTCAGCCAATTATATCACATTAGACTACCAATACTAACTAGGTGTGAGTACTGAGTAATAAATTCACTCATAATCTTGTTTAGAATAAATGAGATATTAGGATAGCAACTAAAAGTCTTCCGAAAGAAATGACAACCAGTAACTTTGTGGTTTTTCGGTAAGAAGTTTTGCAGTATACCTTTGCAAATTGTTCTTCTTTTGCATCGCAAAATCGTATTTAGTAACATGTATTGAAAAACTTTGCACTGTAAATTGGAATTTATTAAATTTTCTAGTTTGAAAAGGCAAATTTTTTAGCAGTGAAGTATTTTTTACGCTAATGCTTTTTACTTTTGTAGATCATGTTTAAGTTTTGTTAAGAACCTTTAGCCTATGAGCACATTACATTTTTATTCGTCTAGCCAAATATATTTGTCTAGCCATAGAAATATGACTTGGTGGAGTTGTTCAAATAATACTGTTTTTTTTGTTGTGTTACAAATTTGCATACAATATATTATGCTTCGCTACTTTTATTTTACAAGCATGTTTCATTTTGATAGGAATAAAATTTAATACAATTATATTTTCTGTGAAAATTTATATTCTTTGAAAACACTAAACTTTAAATTTGTATATCTTTAAAAAAATGTAGGCTAAAGATTAAAACATTTCAATATTTAGGTTCAAAGGACAGTTTATAAGTAGATAAACATTCATGGTGACCGTCAATTTGCCTTCAGAAAGTAAAATTGAGACTATATTAATTCATAGTGAAAGCCTCTGAATTGTTATATATTTTTTTGTTATACAACATTTAATATGTTTTTTGTTAATTTATCGACATTCCCATTTAAGCTAAGCAAATTATTTTATACCATTAAGACGTTTCCTCATTGAGATACTTTTACTGATGACTATAAGAAAATAAAGATATATAACTCGAAGTAATTTTAAATTTTGTTCGGTTGGCTAAATATCACATCTTTAACTGTAAAGAACTCATACCGAAACTATTGACATTACCCTCCTCTAAATTGTAGAGATGGCGTTTTTTCAGATCAAAATGCAATCACATTAGAGGCAAAGAAAACTACCAAACTGAGAGACACACAGGACGGCAGTACATGAGTGTTTGCCTTCTGAGGCAGGAGCTCAGTTTGTCAAAAAATTGCCAAATTTGTTTAAAAAATGCCACAATGCCCAAGAAATTTAAACTCGTCTGAAACCGCATTGACCTCACAAGCTTTTCACAGTACATACGAGTTTATGGCATATGTTTGAGCGACTAAATGATTCTCTGACTGACGCTGGTACTAGGGTGAGAAATCCGAATGAATGAGAAGTAGAGTAGATAGAACACATATTATGTATGAAAGGAATCCTAGATTTATAAATCCAACATTGTAGCATATTTACTTTCTTTACAATTGCTATAATATGTATAAGTTCAAAAGCAATAAACTATTATTACTGCAATACTAATTACAATAGCATTATTACATAAATTTACACAGCTTTTCAATAATTTCAAATAAATTTGACTAATTAAAACTTAAGGAGGATTTCAAAGAAAAGTATATGATTTTTTATTATACAACCAACTAGAGAAGTGTTGGACTAAACCAAGAAATAAGGAAGGGTTTTAAATGAAAAAATTTAGAAACGTTACCGTTCTAAATGTATGGGTTATCCCTACTTCAATGGAATTCCTAATGGAGACTATGTTTCTTTCGTTTTCATAGAAATAAACATTATCTCAAGATACGCATTAGAGGAAAAGGGCTATTGAATAGTCAGTGTTTAGTCGGTTGCAAAATCTAAGGAAATTAAATTAATTTTTTCTCTTTGCAGGATTAATTACGACTTGGTTCGGCTACAAAAGCACTATGGAGTTTAATATGATTAGTGAAAATTCCAGGGCTTGTAAAATCATTCACTCCTTCTATTACCAGAAGGCATCTGGAATAGACATACAAGAAAGTGACATTAATATGACCTTTTGAACCATCACGATGTCCTTCCTTCCTCCATCACATTTTTTATAATTAGTCTCAGTGAACACTAAAAACCCCATTACCGTTTAACTTGGTATGAAGTTGATATTGTTGGTTCAGCTAAAATGTACAAGCTTAGTATATAACCAAACAAACCAACAAGGTCGTTACAAAAATCTTTCAATTATATGGCTGAGGTAACTAGGGTCACTTCCCTAAAAAAGAGAAATTTAAATTACCAACAGACCCCTTTGGTAAAATATATTGTAAAGTACGTACAGACAAACAGAAGTCGCCTTCGCCCTGTAAATAGTTGAGTTAAATAAATAAAACAGTATGAATACAATGGGGATATCGTAACAGATACTTTTTGAATCAAGTGATTTTGAAAATATATTCAGAGTATTCAATTTCCTCACATCTATTTTACGAGAACTTTAATAATTTCAGTATTAAAGCAACAACTCTATTTGTCAAATCATCCTGTAGTTCTATCTAATGCACAGCGTTTCAAGTGAATTTTATATAACATTTCAGCTGAGATATGAACAGAAGACATGAATGAACGTGACTATTGGATGACGACGTGCCCCGAGAGACAGACACGTCCGGTGACGGTACCTTTCCTACGTGACGTTTCTCCCGCTGAGAAACTGTCGTAGTTTCTACATTTTAAATTACCTCGTTAAATATTTTAGTTATTTGCTTATACAGCTCGGGATGGGTACTTGATTTTTTTCAGAAATTAATTAATTTAAATGTTGATGGAAAAAGTTCAAAGTTTCATGCCGTTAAATACTTAATCTAGTATAAATAGTTAATTACCTACCACTTTCGTACGTCTAGCCTACTAACCTATAGTCTTTAAATTTTGTATGAACTTTAATCTCTATGTAGGCAACTTCGAATTTGATAGCGGTGTATTGCACTCCATAGGATTTTGGTTAGTGCCAGTGTAAAATTTTGCATTGTTACATGGGTATCCTTAAATTGAACAATAAAAATACAGGATAAAGTTATTTTTAATGAAGCTGAATATTATATAAATTATTATTGTACATATAATATATTAATATACTTATGTAGCATAACTATCTGAGTAGACCTATAAAATAGGGTGCTTGGAAGGACAGAATACGATAAACACAAAGTTACCAAGTTAAGTCTTGTAGCATCCTCCTTATCTCACTGGATCCTGTATTATTTAAACACTTCTATGAAACATAACTTAATGAATAAAATTTGAAAATATCCTATGAAAAGATATATTGAGAAAGATAACACCTGCAGAATTTAAATTCTGCATAAACTTTTTTCTACAGAGGTAAGAATGAGTTATATAATGGTAAATTTTCAATAACTATAATTTGGCTAAGCGTAATTAAAGCCGTATGGTAGTAAAATTTGTCTTACTACCAGGGGAATCTAAATACGTAATTTTGTGTCCGTCTGTCTGCTAAATATCTCAAAAATAAAATGACCAATAACTCCACCTTAGCTAAAATTGTTATGCATACGTAGTATGGCGTGCAAAAACATTCACGCCACCATTTCATTTCATTTTTCATTTGTATGCAAAAGCGCCTTAATCTTTATATTTTGAAAATTTTTACATTTTATCTCTCCGAATTTTTTACTCGCAGAATGTAAATTTATACATATATTATTAACGTAAGTTATTTCTTAGTTATATTTTTAATAAAATTTCATATAAATTGTGTTATTTTTATTGTGATAAATTAAATACACCTACTGGGAATGAACCAAGTGTGCGGCTAAAAATAAACAAGCATCTTGAACACACTGCTAATGTAATGCGAGTAGAACAGACGTGGGGCATTGTTTAAACATTCTGCACTACTCTTGTACCAAGCTCTGTCTCAGAGAAAAACAAGAACAACAGAGAGAATTGTTGAGAACAAAACTTATCAAGCACTGGTCTAAAACCTACTTCACTTACTTAATTGAAAACGTTTTGTGTTATTTAACCGGTTGCGTCTCTCACAAATGAATGTAATCGTCAATTTTATTAAATGTTTACATAATCAAAGTATTTGGTTTATTTAATTAATTATCATACAAAGTCACTTCTAACTTCGATTTATTTCAATGCAACTATTAATAAGCACACAATTTCTAATTTGATTAGGTTTTATTTTGAATTAGATCGCGTGCTTATTAATAGTTGCATTGATTGAAAACATTTGCTACACAAAAACTCGAATTTTATCTCATTATAACCTGAAAACAGTATTATTTTAACTATATCTGACTAGCTGCAACTGTAGTCAAATTGATACTAGATAACTGGTATTGTTTAAGTCACTTATGGCTCACCCTGTATAACAGTGTTAATAGGCTGACAAACTTCTTTTTTGTCTGCTGGTGGTATAAATAAACATCTACGTACGATTTTCTGTCTGCCTATATGTCCGCAGGAGATCCCGAAAATGATATAAGCTACAGAGATGAAATTTCAAACATGAGAGTAGCCTGTGACGTGACAGGTTTTGTGGCTTTTTTCGACCTTGTTGCTAATAAATGTAATGTCATCAAAGTTGGCTATAAATACTCTTTACGTATATACTGTAGATAGGGTTTTCCATGGAATTAATATTATTAAGAAGATCTCTTCATCTGCTACTGGGATTTTGTTATTAGAAGTAATATATTAATAGTTATACATTTACCACTTTTAAAGTGATTTAGCTGAATTATTTTTCAACAGATTATAAGAGGTTTGAATTGAGGAGAATAAACTTTGGAGATAACTTCATTTAAGTTAGTCCTTTGGGATTAGACGGATCTTGAAATATTCTTGAGCCTACGTAATCCATACAATTCAGAAATCTATTATCTTAAATTAACTTATTAAACTATGTCAATATTTAAATTATGTTTATAGAGGTATTGGACCTTCATCATCTAAATCTAATATATAGATATAATACTCTTAAGATTTCGAGAATAACATAGATTACCAATAAATATATAACATTTCAGCAGATTCATAGATATACATATATTAGTTATACTGGCTGATCATATTTCCAAATCTTTTGCCAAATGTTATTATGATATCTATTATTTAATAAACATGTTAACTTTTGTTCATCCTTTAGGTGTCTGATAATGGAATTATTGATTTTGAAATGCCTTGCATAATAATAAAATGATTATTGGAGAATTTGTTTTCTTCATTTACAAGTGATAGTAAGTTAAACCTGTTTTCCAATGCTTCAAGATTCTTCGTATATTAGTTAGTTTTACATAATGTTTTTATTCATTTTAAAAATTCCTTGTCCATCTTCACGTTTTATCTATTGAGATATATGTAATGCAGATTAATTTATAAAACATCTATTGTTCTATTAGTAAAACAATGTGCAATGGTTTTGTATTTTAATCAGCAACCCCAAGAGACGTGCCTAGCAGTGGTTGACCGTTGTTTGAGCTTAGTAAGTCTCTGGATGTATTTTATATCAATGATCTTGTTATCAGGCGGTTTTTTAAGCTCTTATATTCTAACGCGTATGAGATTGAAACTCAACCGATGAAGTTCTAGGCATATATAATACTAAGATTTTTTCACCGATTGTGTAAATAATCTTATTTTATTCATTTCTGGTGATGGACAATTTTACAGGGCAACTGAATTATAGGAAATCTTTCATCATATAACGTAGCTATGGTAGGAAGTGTTAATTCAATTGAATTTTGAGTTTAGCTCCAGTTCAGCTTTCCTTTATGGCATCGTCTGATACCTGACACTGTCTCAGACAATTAGACGATGACGACAAAGCTCTAAACGAAACATTTACATTGTTTCAAAACGATGCTACCAGGAAAAGAAGGTGAACTGGAGCTAAACTCAAAATTCAAATTTTTTCATTGTTATGTGTTACACCAACAGGAACACCACTTTTATAGAACTTAAAATTGTAAAGCAACATTAATCGAGCAAAATTAAAAATATTCCAAAAATTAATATGGAAACTACGAGAAATTCCTAAACGCATATGTCAACTCCAATATATAAGTCAGTGGAAGACTAAACGAAAAACCATGACACCATCCAGATCCGAAATTTACGTATGAAAGTTAAAATTGAACTGAAGCCTTTTAGGTTGTTGGAGATATAGGATTTTTATACGAGGCTCATGGAGAGGAAAATGTAAAAAAATCAATCGTTCCATATTTTTTTAAATAAAAAATTCTCAAAATGATATTTCCCATCAATACAAAATGCACTCAAATTTATAATTTTTTGTATATTGTTGATTTAAAAATTAATCTTTTGAATATTTTATACACCATTAAAACATAAAAAACATCTTTTATTTTGTATTGATTTCAGTTGTTCATAATAATACCTCATAATATTACTTTATAATTTTTATTGAACGCATATCTGTTAAACGTGGAAAATACTTACATATTAATACAGAGGAAGGAAACAAAACCAAACTGTAATAAAACCTTAGTCCATTGTTTTATTCTACTTAATTGAATGAAAGTGGATTATTACAACTGTAGCCACACCGTATGTGATCTGATTTGATCAGATCGGAATGCTAAAGTATTTTTTGGCGCAGTGTTCGATATCATGTTTATCAGTCTTATTAATATACTAGCTGTTACCCGCGGTTTCGCACGCAATCCTTAGAACCGAAGTCCTTATTTTACTTAGTAAAAACACTTATGATATAATATGATGGAGTTCTATGAATATTTTAAAACGTAAGTAGGCATAGATCAAGTAGATATTATTTAAGTTCATGGTAAATAGTATCAGAGTTTAATTTAATTAATATATCATATTTTGCACGTGGAAGAGCATTTACGGTTCAAATTAATTATCCTTCCAATGTCACAGCTGAGCCTGCATTGTTACCCCGATCAAGAAAATACAATACACAAGTCTCGAAAACTTACTTCGGTCAAAAAGCGTCTATTTCTAGCCTTTATCACATATTTCAGGTCTAAGATATTTCCAGTACCATATTAGAGTTTGCCCTGTCCTGTCGAAGAAAAAAGTATACCTAGGCTACGTATAGGGCCAAGAACCCTACTTCGATTAAAAAGTACCTACTGCAGACCATTTAAATTCACTTACTATGTCACAATTTAGCTTGCCGTATTGCCTCGGTCAAAATACTATATAGTTCGATTATGCAGTTCTTGGAAATCTACTTTGGTCAAAATCATCTACTATGGGCTTCTGTTTAAACTTTCCATCTCAAATATTCCCAGGAACATAGTTGGGATTACCTTTTTGTCCTGATGAAGAAAACATACACATAAGTAGGACTGAGAAGCCTATCACGGCCTAAGGAGAAGTCCTACCCATTCCCTGTCTACTTTCGGTATAAGGGAGAAATCCTTATTAAGGTTACGCAACATTCCAAAATAAAAGTTTTTTGTTACGTTGAGGCATTTTAGTATTAATTTCTCTGTTTTTCCCATAAGCCACTGTTAAAATGCCATATCACAATGTCAAGGAAGCCCACCTGTTTAAAGTAACGTATGTGAAAATATTCATGACTTTGTTCATTAAGTTTAGTTTTATAACAGTGTTTAAATAATATATAAAATTCATTAGATGACTTAAATTCATCACTGGCGCGATCTGGAGTAAAAACTTTGATATTAACTATTTATTTAATATCTGTATTACACTACTGATCAAGCACTGTTTAATTAATATTTGATCAAATTTAAATGTAAACGGATGTTTCAGCAAATTTGTCGACACAAAACTGAAGGTGTGAACAGCTGTTTATTGCCAGTTTAATTTGGATTATGAAACGTAAAAACTACATTTTTTCTGAATTTCAAAATGTTCCAGGTAACTTTTCTTATATTTTGCTTCATAAAAACCTTCCTCCGATTTCAATGGACATTTTACAAAAAGAATTAACCGAATTGGTCCAGCCGTTCTTAAGATTAGCGCTTATCAATACATTTAACGATTCATTTTTATTTATAAGAATTAAACAATGTTAGAGGAGGAGCTTCTTACAAGAAATAATGAAAGATTTGTATTTTTTTTGATAAAATCATCAGAATCATTGTTTAGTTGATGTTGATTACGAAGATTTGATTATTTTCAGCCCACCTTATGCCCAGTGTAAATATCAAATCGTAATATCTACAGAGTGTACCTTGTTGTAACACTTATGGTTATCGTTTTGTCATTAATAAATTTTCAAATTAAAAGAGGATCAAAGTTGGAACGTCTAAAGAAACTATTTTGAATCTGAAGAGATAATAAAAAAATGTTCTATCTGATTTATGGTACTTATCACAGTCATACAATAAATATCCATACAACATTCCTTAATGGAGACTACAAGTTGTGTAATATTTACTATGTCAGTCTGGAAGTGTGATGAGAATCGCCTCACATTTGATATGAACAGGTAATAGGGAGTAGGAGGAGTCAAATCAAATTACACCAAGTATTTTATTTGCCACAATATCGTAAAATGTACAATAGTCTTAAAAATAATAATTGTAATTTTTTATCAAAACCATAGTCTGCAGACGTACCACAGACAGAGACAGCTGTTAAATGTTAGAAGTTTTGATAACTTTAAAAGACGCTCTTCACATAACTATATCAAAGTATAAATTTGAGTTACACTGATTTTATATGGTTCTAGGACTTGATCTCCCTTTAGCACTATGTAGATTACAGTGGGTATGTAAAGAATAAGTGTGGGTTAGTGTATCACACTCAACTTTAAAAGACGCTCTCTTCACATAACTATATCAAAATATAAATTTGAGTTACACTGATTTTATATGGTTCTACGACTTGATCTCCCTCTAGCACTATGTAGATACAGTGGGTATGTAAAGAATACGTGTGGGTTAGTGTATCACACTCAATCTTGTTTTAGTACCTCTCAGACGATATTGGGAACTGTATGTTTGGGTGTCCTAGCCTTACTCTGTTGTTGGTACCCAAACTAAGTTTATTTATTGTAACAAAAGTTATGATAAAAGTGTTCAGCAGTGGATTGAATGGGTCAATAAGTTATGCATGTCAATATCACTGTTACATACCATTCATTCAAAATAGTTATAATTTGAAAAGTATAGAACTAGTAGGACGCTGCAGATGATTTACAGTATTTATCATGATGAACTATTAACCAGTTTGAACTAGGGAAATGATTAACTTTGGACAAAACTTAATTTTTGTTAATCCTCTGAGATTAGTAGAACTTATTTAACCTCTTGAATCAGAATCTTTGATATATTTTTAACATTTATTCGTTGGATTTCTAACGTTTGATAAAAATAGAATAAGCTAAGTTCAACATTAAGTGGAATCTAACATTGCATTGCAACCAACATATTCATAACAAAATAAACCAAAGACACTGAGAGCTTCAACCAAAATATAAATTTTGTAGGTCGGTTGGTTTCTAGATATCATGCGCATAGAAAGACATACGGACAGACAGAGTTTCCAGCCACTTTATTATATGCCCAGCCAATAACAGTGTCTTTGGTGTAGTTTCTTATGAATATGTTGGTTGCAATGCAATGTTTGATTCCACTTAGGTTGAACCTAGTTTATTCTATTTTTATCAAACGTTAGAAATCTAAAGAAAAATATTAAAAACATATATAAAAGAGTCTGATTCAAGCGGTTAAATAAGTTCTACTAATCTCAGAGGACTAACAAAAATTAAGTTTTGTCCAAAGTTTATCATTGCCCTAGTTCAAACTTATTTCAAACATCGTGTTTTACGTGTATTTCCTTGAGATTTGACTTAAAACTAGCAGTTTTACAATGTCCTTAAGGGTAAACTTGGCAACGAAAAAATCCATGAAGTAATACATTTTTACAATGATATGGCATTTATCATTTGACAAAGAAACACAAGGAACATAATTGTAGACTGAGCTATAGACTTCGCATAGCTAAGCTAAAGAGGTTAAATTTCGCATGTAACCTCAACGAAGTCTAATTAAGATCATAAATTGAATACAACTTCTTTTAATATATTTATTCAAATATACCTGTAACTTTATTACATATCACAAGTGCAAATTTAATGAGTAATTAACTTAATTTAGCGCATCTAAATAAAATGTAGACAATAAAGAACATCCAAACTGTCGGTTGTAAATTTATTCCTATAAAACATTTACAAGGTGTTAGGTTACGTTGTTAAGATCGGTTACGCAAAGTTTGAATCGCCATATTGACGAAAGTTGGGCCAAGTTAGCCAACAGGAAAGTGGCGGACATAACATCACACCTGAGGCTAATGTAACAGTATCAGATAATGTACTTTATTATCCTACATTAAAATTATTTGCCTCCTACGAAAATGGAGAGCTTTAAACGTTTGAACTCTTTAAAGTATTTGGACTATATTTTATTCGTTGAAAAGTTCGTTACACACGTTGTCATTACTGTCTTATCACTTCACATGGAAGGACTAATAATTTATTGTATTTTTTATTTAAAATATATAAAAGTATTACAAAATTGCGGGGAAGAAATGATACTCTACAATATTTTATGAAGTCTTTTGAAATAAAAACAAATATGTGTTATTTTATCTATACTTTTATTATACACAAAGCACGTTTTTCCATTCCTAGTTGTATATGGCTTGAACATACTGATGAAGAAATGAATTCTTTTTTTAAGGTTTGTTATTGACGATAAAGGATTTGAAAGAATAACATAATTTTAAATGTCAGTCTTCCACCTACTCTTATCCGTGTGACATAGGTTGCGTAGTGCTCTTGGATCAGTCACATTCCTTGGATTATTTTCAGCCTGAATTTTTCCTGTTATTGTACCAGTCTGGCATACTGTTAGTTATTTTCACGTACAACATATTCTGCTGTCAAATTTAATTTGGTTTGTGGCGAGGTAATGTTTAAGTTATATTTAACCTAAGGTTCGTTGACACCATAGAAACAGGGTAAATTTTAATCCTCGAAAAGTAGTGTTCTAATTTTGAGCATATAACGATAGCTAATGTTAGAAATCCTACTAACCTCCCAAAAAGGTTTAAAAGGCTGCTTGTAAACGGATGTAAGAGAACGAGTCAATAACTTCTTAAACTAGTGCTAGGAATTTTAAACGACAGCATTCATTGTGAGCAAAATATTGGTATTCAAAGTTTGGCATTGTATTTAGTGTCTCATCGCAACTGAAACCACAGCAGATATACACAAATCGGAACAAAACTAATGTAATGTGCCCAGGTCTAGGAATAGTTTTATTCCGAGGTATATCGAACCAATACTTCTTAACAAATTGAACGCCTTAAACAGAGCTGGAGGCCACAAAAAATACCGTTAAATATTAATATTCCAAGCTAAGTGCCTTACTTTTTATAATGAATAAATTATGATGATATTACAAACCTACTGCTAAAGTTAAAAAGTACCGTGTTTCGTCATATAACTCTAAATCCTCTCTCTATAAATAACTAGTGATAGGTTTAAAATTATCAATAATATATGAATTATATAGACTCCCGTAGCTTCAAAGTTACAAAGTTACTACCTTTGAAGTCTAATCTTCTTACTTCTGGTCCAACATGTTACATATTTAGAGTATCTTGGCCCTTACAAGGACCTATGAGATATTATACTTAGAGCCTGATGTCTACTAAATATCTATATTACTCTGTATAAGAATATCGTACTGTAAACAAATCCAATATTGATTTATTGATTCTAGAAACAGAAAATTCCAATTAAATTGCACCATTTTGCATACAATAATTTGTTAAAAAAAGTGTATTCAGTTCGTACACTATTATATATTTATAGAAACAACATAATAATAAATAGCTTTTATAGATGTATTGACAAGGAAATTTAAAATCAACACAAAACGAATGTTTTGATCAAGAATTAAAAGTAAATGAACAACTACCTACAATACAATACATCAACTGTACTTTGTTATACAGCCTATAGTAAATTAAATGAAACAAATTAAATTAAATATATTAATCGGGTACATACATTCAAATTTGCCTATTGAAAGAAAACACGGCAGCAAAGAACAAATCAATATTTTCAGATAGAGAACAGAAGCATACCTCAGTTTATGGAGACTGTCCATATCAAAAAGTGACAATAGTTGGGAATAAATTATTAAAAATGTATACACTCAAATTCTCTGTAATACAAGAACCTTAGGAACTTATTTAGAATCTGTTTAATCATTTGAAAGAGATAATGCCGATGAGGATACTAAACAGTGCTTCCGAATTCCAATTTAGATCTAACAAAGGAGAAATATAATAGTTTGAAAGTACTCTAACGTCTAATGAAACTACTCAATCGACAAATTTAAAGGATTCTTTGCAGCAAAACGTCGTCTTTTACTCTAAAAGAGTTAGGTGCTATAGGAACCCAGGGTATTTCTGTAACAACTACCACGTCACTATGTGCTTTTATAAATAGGAACTATTTTATACGTCTTCGCAGATGCCACCATATCCTTAACAGCATTCTTTCACATGTGGTTTGTACCGGATGTTATACTCACTACAGAAAACGCGATACCATAATTAGTTTTGTTTCCTGTCTACAAAAACGTTAGTTTAAAAAAATCTTATATAAGGGTCCTGTAGGTGAACGGATAGAGACAGTGAAGGATGGCTTTTGTGAACAGAGTAGTTTGTAAACATTGTCTGACCCACCACGCGTCATCTGCTCTTGTCTTTCACACTTCCTTGGTTGTAGATTTGTGGTTTCATCCTATTTTGTAACGAGAACACATTTTTTTAGGCCGTAACATCCACATTATCATACTCGGACTTCCTCATGGACAAGATAACGAATTATAAGAAGCGGATGTTGTAAGCCGCTAAAAAAGTACTACAACTGCATTAGCCTCCAAAATTTTCTAAATTATTCACGTTTAACTTTTGTTTAATATTTTTCCAATACCAATGACACTAAATCAATAACCATAATGATAAAGAAACAAATAAAAATACAAATATATATTGCAATTCAAATGAATATAATATGAGTAAAATATGTTATAAGTATAACGTGAGTAAAAGTCCGTACATTTACCATTATTTAGTTTTAGTGTATGACAAGTTCATTGCCACACTTAAATATATGTAAGTTTTTGCGTATGTTTAGTTTAATGACATTTTGAAACCAGAGTATTGTTTCAATACTCGAAACATAGTGTTCTATTATTTAACATATAGGTAACAATGTACAGACTTCGATATATACTATCCTTTCAAATCGTACGTAGCCAAAAAGAATCTTTAAACAGAGAATAAATAGAATAATGTATAATTATAATAGTGTATTGAGAGTATGTGTCTATGCACACTTACAAATACTATAATCATATGGATTTGACTAAAATAATGAATAGTTGCAATATTTGATTAAATAAAGGGGAAAACATAAAAACTAGGATGATAAATATCCATATCATAATAAATATGATAGTCTGGAGGTTGTGAATTGTTGTTTCGAATGTTAAACCGAACCGTATGAAGAAAATTACAGACTAATCTACTAAGATTTTCTTCATGAACAAGGCAAATTCTAATTTTTTAATCGCTATATCGTTTTCGTCAGTTTCATAATCACCCCAAAGCATGTGGTCAGCCAAGTTTTCTATACAAAACCTAGTTATGATGGGAAGAATAGATTCTATGTTAATTTTGATTTTGGCTCCATTTTACCTTCCTCTTCATATATACAAGGTAAGTGATAGGTTTTCGATGAGGTTGCATGCAAAAACTCCTGCAGGGCAGATAGACATAGAGAAAATTACCACGTCGCTAAAAATATGTATGTGTCTGGGTAATCAGGTTAATTTTGTTAATTTATCACATGTTTCAATCTCTTACAGGGATATTGAGTTTGTTTACAAATTTATTTATTCTCTACTTTATCGTTATTACAGTTACCGATTAGACCGATGTAAAAATATATACAAACAATCAGCCAAAGCCCATGTAGTTATAGGCTTGTACCATGATCGAACTCAATGTTCCTCATATAAAAACGAAGCCTCATATTCAATTTCAAGCCTATACGTCGGTTTGTTTTTGAGATATTATGAGGACAGACACACAGATAGACAGACTGATAGAAAGATAGACACACACAGAAATTAAGTTTTTCCAGCCTTCACTCAAGCTCAGCCAATTACACTGGAATAAATTAATCTTAAATAATATGGGCAATCAACTAAAGAAGTTCCTAGCTTTTGCGACAATACCACTTACGGAAAAAATCAATTTTATATTACTCTAAGATTCCATTCGATATAATGTCTTTCAATATTACTAACTCTAATTGAATACAGAGCATTCAGGATTCCTTTGCGAATGAATTGTTTCTAACTATTTTTATATTCAGGTGCCTAAGATTTCAGGTCACCCTACAGAAAAGTTCATGGCTGATTGTTTCACTAAATTATCATAGACTATTACTGGATTAATAATTTCTGGAAATACATACATTATTAAAAAGATGAAACAAGGTCTAAACTAGAGCATTGAAGAACTCCCACAGAAAATAAAATTCCAGCGAATAAAATTTAGAATAAAAGCTTTCTTGAAAATGAAAAAAAATGGGAGCATGTCAAATACCAACGAATCAACAATACCTGTTTGCTTAAAGATTTATTTTGGAAATTAAAAATATTTTGAGGTAACACGTTTTTTTTTATTTTTATGATACAATATATCACCAACACTAACTAGTATTTTATTCAAAGTTAAAATTAATTATATTAAGATAACAATTTTTATTATTTGATAAAAATTAAAATCTATTTTAAAATTGAACGTTGTGCGTGTAGTTAATTGTGTTTTAATGTTCCAATAAAAAGTTAGCAGGTGTAACAGAAATGAATTTAATAACGTATCTGTTATCTATGTATATAAAAATGAATGTTTGTGAGTTTGTCATTTATGGAATCGTAAACTACGTGGCCGATCATTATGAAAATTTATACGTATATGTATTTTTCCGCTGAGAAGGTTTATATGCTACGCCCATTGATGTAACTCGCCACCAGACTGCGCTGCAAAAGAATTTTTCAAATCCCCTGCACATTATAAACTGCAATTGCAAGGCAGTTACGTATATTTAACTGCCAAATACTATTTGAAGGCGCTAAGTCATGATGTATATTTGTCTTTAAAATAAGTTTCTGGTTGAACTTAAAGGTTGAGTGTTAGACCACTTTATAATAAAGGACATGTACGTGTACAATACACTTTTGATAGATTTTCATGATCGTGACATCAAGGCAAACTCTACATTGGCGATGGAAATATAATTTCCTTGAACCAGAAATGTTCTTACACGGGCAAAGCTTACGAAAAGCGTGCGAAGCCGCGGGAAACAGCTAGTATTGTATAAAAATTATGTCAGAATCACATGCCAATTCTGTTTTGTTTTGCCTCACTGTAAAAGTGTATGCATTTGTCATTTGCCGAGATAGAATTACAATTCCACACCTACTAGGCAACAAGTGGCCTCCGCTTCGGTCCTGAGAATTGTATTGGACGCTTTGAATTCCAATCTTGGTATTTCATTCCGATCTCGAACCGCTTTATTTATTGAGGTTGTTTATTTAATAATTGCAGTCCATAATATTCCACTAAAGAACTGGAGTATATAAATTCATATTTTATTAAAATTATTATAAACATTATAGTCATTCTTTACATATTAGAATTGTTGTAGCAGATAATTTTATCATTGTTATAATTACTCAAAACTGTATCTAAACATCCTAATCCTAATAATACAAGAAATGCGAAAGTGTCTTTGTTTGTTTGTCTTGTTTTTACGCATAAACTATTTAACACATTGCGCTCCCTGAGATGAATATAGGCCTATTCTTACTATCTCAAATCCTCCTGGCTAAGACTCATCGGTCTTTAAGTAGTAAGAAAGTCCCACCTTCTTCTCTAAAGTGTGAAATATTAATTAAAAGAGCATTTATAATGTAATAAACTGTTCCGTGTAAACATTATTTATTATTTTAAATTTTTGTACATTATTTATAGTAAGTATAAATATTTTTAATACCGTTTTTAGATTTTAGAAATTAAGTAAGTACTCATCTATCTTACAAAATGCTCCAAAACAAAAAAGTGATCAGAATTTGGCAACGAAGACTCCTTTGAAGCAGTCACCAAGAACTATGCAAGATGAAAGTTCGCTGGTCTGTGCTTTTGAACTAATGTACTAATGCCGTCTCTGAATATTTATAATATTAACAATCGTTTTCAGTTTATAAAAGAAAAAAACCCCGTAGTGCCATTTTTAATGTACTTTTTAGCTGTACATTGTTATCAAAAATTAATTATTAGATCTATAATACAATGTTACTATGTAACTAGGTAAATTAGATTGGCCATAAATATAAACTTTTGACTTATTTTCTTGATCGTGGCAAGAAGGCAAACTCAACATTGGCGTCGGAAAAATTTAATTCACTCAAACAAGCGGTGGTCATATACGTGAAACGGTGACTAAATTGCGTGCAATGAAGCCGGAAACTGCTAGCAGTGCAGTATAAGAGACAATGTAGTATAACCTTTACTTTGTATTTAAAGACTGCTATCAAATCTAAATTAGTTGTCTTATGACAAAAGCAGGCTTCACAGATCTATGGAGGTATACTTTCTTTATCAGAAAAAAGGCAAAGTAGGCTATAAAACAAAAATTAATAACATTTCAGTAGATTACAGTGACCATAAATATACACTTTTATCATATTTTCTTGGTCGTGGGAAAAGCGAACTCAACATTGGTGTCGAAATTATAGTTTACTGTAATCAAAAGTGGCCTCTCTCTCACACACACACACACACACACACACACACACACACACACACACACACACACACACACACACACACACACACACACACACACACACAAATACACACAAATACTTGAAATTTTGCATAAAATTCAGCGAAACCAGTTATGTGACACGTAGTGAAGGTAACATCACCGTGTACTTATATCACAGTTAGATAGTTTTTATAATAAGACTGAAATATTGAATTCAATGCTATTAAATTGGTAAATGACCCTGTTATAACTTATATTAACCTGACTTCCTGGTGGGTTTGAGTTTCCCAAGCTAGGAAAATCATTATCTAAGAATAAAATATCGTTATTTTATCCTTATCATACCCTAATATTTAGACCTACATCAGACATAGCGCAGCTAATGATCGCTTTCTATTATGGTAGAACTTTATTTATTGATTTCAAGAAAATTTAAGTAGTTTGCTTATGCAAATTGTTTTGCAATACAAATTGGTTCTTGGACCTACGCTACTATAAGGAAGTTTACGCTATCAGTTTTGTGTTTAATACTAAATGTTGTAAAAGTTTGAAGTACTTCACAATTTTTAAAGAACTATATATTCCGATCTGAGTATTTATTTAATAATATATTATAATGTTAGATCTGAGAACTATCAAAGTGCAATACTGAAGCTATCCTGTGATCACCAAAATTACTAATATTATTTTCAGAAACCCTACGTAGTGAATTCTGAACGAACAATGAAGACATTGACGGATGATGTTTGTGAATGGATCATTTTGTAAACATTACCTGAACCACTACGCTTCATCTATTCTCTACAATTTCAGTTCTAGAAGAGGATTTTAATTTTCTTTTAAATTTAAATAAATGTTCACTTTATGTGGCGTTTTTTACAATCTTCTGAATGTACTACTATCTTTATGGAATTCAAGCTATGCAGAAAAGAGACAAGAATCTGTACAGTGCAAGATTAGGCTATACTGAAAGCGTATAATAAGTGGATTTCAACTCAACAAAAATTATAAGGAGGGCCCTCCACGTCCCACGAATAAGAGCAGACGCCTCAGTTATTGAATCAGTCATAACGAATTGGCCTTACCACCACTTCTCATGATCATGGGGTAAGGCAGCTCAATGATACCAACAATCATAACGAGTGGCCTTACCACCACTTCTCATGAGCATGGGGCAGACAGCTCAATGATACCACCAATCATAACGAGTGGCCTTACCACCACTTCTCATGAGCATGGGGCAAGGCAGCTCAATGATACCAACAATCATAACGAGTGGCCTTACCAACACGTTTCACGAATATGGGTCAGATATCTCAGGGATAACACCAATCATAACGAGTGGCCTTACCACCACTTCTCATGAGCATGGGGTAAGGCAGCTCAATGGTACCAACAATCATAACGAGTGGCCTTACCAACACGTTTTCACGAATATGGTGGTCAGATATCTCAGGGATAACACCAATCATAACGAGTGGCCTTACCACCACTTCTCATGAGCATGGGGCAAGACAGCTCAATGAAACCAACAATCATAACGATTGGCCTTACCAACACGTTTCACGAATATGGGTCAGATATCTCAGGGATAATATCCACGTCTCGTGAATATGCATCAGACACTTCAATGATAACAAAATTAATAACAAGTGACCAACAACGTACCACCACTATTCGTGAATATGCCTCAGACACTTCAATGATAACAAAATTAATAACAAGTGACCCTACCACCACTACTATTCGTGAATATGCATCAGACCACTTCAATGATAACAAAAATTAATAACAAGTGACCCTACCACCACTATTCGTGAATATGCATCAGGCACTTCAATGATAACAACAATTAATAACAAGTGACCCTACCACCACTATTCGTGAATATGGACCAGACATATCAATAATAACAATCATAACAAGGTCCTTACCACCACCTATCATGAATATGGAGAATATTATCTCAACGATAAACCCACAATGATACCATGTAACTTTACGACCAGTTCTCTTGAATATGGACCAGTGCAAAACAGTGAGCCGCATCATTACAAGCCGCATCAATGAATTCCATGAAATATCCACGATATATTATGCTTAACCCAATAAAGATACCCCAAATACACAGCTGTCATATAATATAATGTGAAAATGAGAATATTAAATGCCTTTGGCTAATAAGAACACAAATGATGTTTCTATGGTTATTGCATGTTCGAAAGCTAGAGTATTATTACGTACTTAGTGACAAATATAATGAGGAAGAAAACGCAATTAGACATATACAGAGGATGCTGTCTTTTACGAGATGATGTTAAGATCGCTCCAAGGATAACTGAGGACATATGGTTGTGAGGGTAAAATTTCAGTATTTAGAAAGAAAATGTAGGATCCATTCATTTAGACATATGACAACAGATCCATCGAGTCAAATAACATCCTGTTTCTTGTTCTTGTTAGATGCATGAAAAGGCATACCAATCTTGTAATATCGATGCGCTCTACATCAGTGTTAGAATATCCTTCTATGATCCTATTTTAGAATAAACTATAATCACAATTAGACTAGCTTTCCTGTCGAAGTTTTTGTAGAAACTGGTACCGTCCAAATAGGTAGCTAGACGAGGCGTCTTCTACAGTTCTGTACATTTTTAAATGTGCAGAGAGATTCGAATAGTATATAGAATCAAGTCTGTCAGACCATACGTTTATGTACCAAAAGTGTAAAAGTGTAGCCCAGATAGTGTAAGAAAATGTTTTCAATTTCCAGCCAGGAAATGTAAAAATGCCAGAATATTAAAGGTTCTCGAAATTTTCCAACTGAAAAGTCCCAGACCCGGAGACTTTTCAGAAGCCGAGAATCTAAAATAGTTCAAGGTCTGGTAGCCCACTGAGACCGTCTCGTTTATTAAAACTCATGAATCGAGTGAGCGAAAGCACCAACAGTTATTCTATAACCCAACAAAAATATTATTAATACTAATACATACTTGATTCTCAAAAAGAACAGATCTGTTAGACAATCAAGACCCCTTCAGAACATAATATAAGATAAAAATCCTAGAGACTGCATTTTTAAAACATACTAAACTATTTTAAAATTCATTGGTGACCCTGTACACTCTCAAATAATAGATAGTTCTAGGCAAAGTGTGCTGCAAAGTTCAAAGCAAAATGTCATGTGCCAAATGGACTGGAACTTCGAAAACATTATATCTTGCGAACTATGGCGAAATCTTTACCTTCTTCTAAATTAAGGAAAACAAGCGATTAATACTTAAGCAATGGGTGAAAACTATTACAACACTTAAAAAATTTTTACTTGATTGAGTACTAGAAACATTTATATAAGAATTACTAGTAGGAATTAATATATAAGCGAGTATTAGATTATTAAAAACTTGGCAACTGCGCTAAACAGTAATCGCTACAAATGTATCGGTCATAATTCTGCCGTGATTACAACTCCGTATCCTCTACTATTATTCATTAATAAATGTGCTGTTCAGTTCCAGCCAATTTAAGTTTATTATTACTTGTATATAATTTTTAAACAAGAGGCCAATCCTCTTTAAGTCTTATTCGGGAGGAAAATAAGAGGAAAATAAGGGAGGAAAATATTCTTAATCAAAGAAAATAAGACGTTGAGTCGATAGTAATAGTAATAGAAATATTACTAGGTCGATGGTAGCGATGAGAAGTACTAGAGTCATAGACAGAATTAGAGCCTACGTTATCTTTAATTCAGCTCTAATGTCTAGCGTCTGACAATTGGCACGCCATGTATGTACTAAAGAGGGCATTCCACAGCAAGCCCAGATAACTTAATATTTTAATTGTGTTGTGGAGCGGATTGAAGCGACAAACTTTGCAATGTAACCCTTGCACCGGCCGGTGAGTTCGGGTAAGGGTTCACTTAATTTAAACCACTGTATTGTTTTTATTTTGTTTATTATTTCTCAGTGGTGTTTAATTTTGTTAAAGAGTTAATTGTGAGAATTCAAACCTGCATTTTTAAGAGTATATTTACGAAAGGAAATTATTATAAAAATGGTCGTTTACATCGACAAGCAAAAGAATGAAGGAAAAATATTATTCAATAACAATAATTTTTACTGATTATTTATAGTTAAAATAATTTAAAAAATTGCATTTAGTCCCCAACTTAAATATATTTAAAAAACAAGAGTGGTATTGGAAAAACGTTTTTTTTCAAAGTTTAAAAAAAAATATTTTTTAGAAAATTTGTACTTTAAAAAAACCTTTAAGTATTAATATTTTTTTGAAAATTAATTCACGACGCTTTTTCGATATAGTACAAAATATGGGGACTTTAATATCACTCCGTGAAATAAGTTAGGTTAATACTAAATCTTATATCAAGTAAGCCCAAATGTCCTTTTTATAATTATGAAAGGTATTACAAAAAAAAAATAAAAGTAGGTTAATTATTTTAGACATGCATTTATAATACTTGTATATTCAGCAGAAATATTAATAGTATAGGGTTTATTTAATCTCTAGAATTATAACAAAATAAAACAAAATAAAAACTGTAATTTTTAGTTTTAATTTCGTAATGAATAGATTAACGTAATGAATTGCCAATTTGAAACATGTGCAATAGAAAGTTGTTTAAAAATAGTGTTATCTATTATTAAAAATCATTAAAAGAGAAAATATTAAAAAATAATCTTATAAGTTTTTGTAATTGCTCATTGCTTTAATTAACTAAGAAATAAAATATAATAAATTAAAGAAAAATTACTCTAAATAAAGGATCGAATTTTATTAGAAAGTTTTAAATTTCTATATTGTACTTCTATTTTCAGACTGAAACGTTTAGAAGGAAAAATTTCATTAGCAGTTTACATATTTTTTCTCTTTTGTTACCTGGTTATGAAGTACCACAATAATAAGTGTGCATGAAATAGTATTGTCGGAACAATGTTCACAAGTATGTGAATACTTAGGCTATACACTTATATAATAGATGGTTCTAGACGAAGTTTACTACACATTCATAGTAGAATTTCAGAAGCCAAAATATAATAAGGAGGTGGAACTTTTGGGACACCTGGTATATGGCGGACACACACCCAAGCACAACTGTGCCGACAACGTAATTTTCGACGTCGCGCAAGGAGTTCTATAGACTGCCCGACAAACGTCATTTGACGCGCCGCCATGACTTTACAAAAACCAGTAATAACAAAACTCAATATTAAACGACTATGAAATTCAGGCATTGATAGTCATTCGCTAATTCGATGTTTTTGTTTCTTACTCTATGTATTATAATTCTATGAAATGTTGTTGGCAGTCAAATCTGTAAACATCGGAAAAAAAGTGGTTTGTTTACCTACCGCAGGTCGCGTCCGGGCGTCGTCTATTATGTTGTCGTTCCTGCTACCGTAGTTTCGTCGTCTGCGTCGTTATTTGGTTTTGCTTGGCTAATTACGTTTGTTTATGATTGTTTTTGTGAGTAAATACAATGAATCGTAACAGTATTGAAGACAATCAAGTTCTAGAAGAGTTTACTCAGATGTTCAAAGTGAAAGTGAAAGTGGATGATTTAATTCCAAGATGACACAGATAATGATCCCGATTTTTACTACTGATGGACCTTCTTGGAGATGCAAGTAAGTTTTGTTTGACCATTTTATTTTCTTACTCAAATAACAAATATAAGCAAATTAGTAATAAAACACATTTATTCTTGTGTTTTGGTAAATAATTTGGTTTATTACAGAATTTTTACAGTTTATTGTTTATTTTCAGCTTCTGATGAAGATTTTGATGATGTTCACCTGTGAACAAGTGGGCTAGGCCTATCATACCACTCCCAATAGACCAAGTACAATTGAAAACTAGTAGTCATGAAAATATACTT
>NW_025782888.1:0-32877 GCF_021130785.1 Homalodisca vitripennis | reverse complement strand
ATAATTAGTAACAATGTGATTATTTTTTTTTAACTGAGTAGTAAACGATTTATAAATTTATCAAATTTCCCTTATAAAACAAATAATAAATGTATTTTAAATTAAAATCTTATAAAGTTGTCGAAAAAAGACATATACATTCTGTGATATAGTAACAAACCTTACAATTTGTATCCTTATACGTATTTGTGCAATAGTGGAGGGACCTTGCGGTCTGATGTAATTTAAGATAGAAATGTGAGCCGAAGGGAAGAACAGGAAGCTGAGCGGGAGGTAGTGCCCCGCTGAATGCTGTACAA
Organism: Homalodisca vitripennis; assembly: GCF_021130785.1. Taxonomy (NCBI): domain Eukaryota; kingdom Metazoa; phylum Arthropoda; class Insecta; order Hemiptera; family Cicadellidae; genus Homalodisca; species Homalodisca vitripennis. The sequence continues at coordinate 32,578 of NW_025782888.1, read as the reverse complement.
TAACCACATATTATGGTACTCGGACGAGTAAGGGATGATCACACTCCCCAGAACGGGGTGGGTCAGTCCCCTAGGTCGGCTAACAGCTGGCGGGACATCCAGTCTTGCTGTTATTTTTATTAACGTTTTAATCGGAGTCAGGGATACGTTTATAAAAAATATATTACACCCTAAGACACCGGGTCTAGAACAGTCGAGAGGGGGTAAAATCCAGGGTTCAGAAACCGGTGAGAGGTAGTTCTTCCAATGTTCAGCTTCAGAAACCGAATTAAATGGTGAAACCAAAAGCCGAAGCATAATACAGTCACCGAATGAATCAACCGGATCAACATGCTTTCATCATTCGCAGACTCGGACAACAAAAGGGAATACAGGGAAGGCCAGATCCAGGCATTTGCTTTAGGATGACTGTTTTTCCCACTACCTACACCGTCCCCTAATTACGACAGTTGTATTAATTCAACTGCAAGCTCGAAAACGAGGAACCGCTGGAGCAAACGTAACGTTCAGAAGCAACCCAGCGCCTCGAAACAAGAAACCGATAAAACTAATATAAAAGCTACAAGTGTAAACACTAGCGTCGCTCGAAATCGCGCCTTGCCTCGCCTAGAGCTCGAAACTAAGGAACGCATGGTGCCAAACAGTAACTCGTCCAAAGCCGACCCAGCGGCCTTGAACAAAGAAACGATAAAACTTAAATAAAAAGCTTAACTTAAATCAAAGCTTAACTAAAATTTACGTCCTTGCCCGATGCTAAGGGAACGCCGGGTGCCAACGTTACGATCCAAGCGACCGCAGCGGCCTCGAGAAAAGATACGATAAATCTTAAAATAAAAACTAAATGTTAATACATCGAGCTCGCTCGGAATCGCGCCTAGCTCCACCTAGAGCTCGAAGCTAAGGAACAACGCCGGTGCCAACGTACGATCAAGCGAACCCAGTCGGCCTCCCCGAACAAGAAACGGATAAACATAAGTAAGAACTAAATTAAATTTACGTCCTAGCCCGAAGCCTCAGGGAAAACAGCTGGTGCCAAACGTACGTACAAGGCGACCCCAGCGGTGCCCTCGAAAAGAAATGATATAACTATAATTAAAAATTAAACTAAATTTAGGGGGGGGGGGGGGGGGGGGGGGGACCTAGCCCGAAAGCTCATGAACGCTGGTGATCAAAGGGTACGTCAAAAGCGAACCCAGTTGGCCTCGAAAAGAAACGATAAACTAAAATAAAATTATAACTAAATTAAACCTACGCCCGAAGCTTAGGAAACGCCGGTGCCAAACGTACGTCAAGAGACCACAGCGTGCCCTCGAAAAGCAAACGATAAAACACTAAGTAAAACTAAATTAAATTACGCCCTAGCCTCGAAGCTCAGGAACGCTGGTGCTCAACCGTACGGTTACAAGCGGACCCCAGCGCGGCCTCGAAAAGAAAACGATAAACTAAATTAAATTTAATTTAATTTAACCTAGCACTCGAAGCTCAGGAACGCTGGTGCCCAACGTTACGTCAAGCAACCCAGTGGCCTCGGAAAAGAAACGATAAACTAAGTCAAAATTAAATTAAAAATAAATACCTAGCCTCGTAAGCTCAGGAACGCTGGTGCCAACGTACGTCAAGCGACCCAGCGACCTCGAAAAGAAACGATAGACTAAGTAAAACTAAATTAAAATACGCCTAGCCCGAAGTTCAGGAACACTGGTGCCAACGTACGTCAAGCAACCCAGTGGCCTCGAAAAGAAAACGATAAACTAAATTAAATTAAATATAAACACTAAACTACGTTCAATCCTAGTCCAAAATTCAGGAACGCTGGTGCCAACGTACGTACGTCAAGCGACCCAGCGACCTCGAAAAGAAACGATAATTAAGTAAAACTTAAATTAAATTACGCTTAGCCTGAAGCTCAGGAGCGCTGGTGCCAACGTACGTCAAGCGACCCAGCGGCCTCGAAAAGAAACGATAAATTAAGTAAAACTAAATTCAAACTCTTCTTTACTAGTAATAGAATCTAATCCTGTTCGTACTGATCTATTTTCTTGCTACACTTTATATCTATAATTATATTCTGTTAGCAGCTTAAGTACGTAATGTCATGTACTTATCCTATCGTTAGTGACTAGGCAAGTTCAGGTAAAAGCGTGTTTTGGCAGGTAAATAAGTACCTACTTACTTGCACCTGATCGTGGCCTACGTGGGGCGGCGACTCCGACCCGAGGACTCCGACTCGACGACTCCAACTCGACGACGACGACTGCCAGACACCGACAGAAAGACAGCGACCGAGAGCCAGCGACCGAGAGACAGCGACCGAGAGAGCGAGGAAGCCAGACACAGCGTACTGTAGTACTGGAGTTGTCCGCTGTAAGGCGCTTCAGCCCTTGAAGCGAACTCCGGCGGATGTATCCTGAAACTCCGCGTCTTACCCGGTCGAGTCGGACCCCGCCAGCTGACGTCTCCCGCGATGGTGTTGAGCTACTGGAGTATAAATTGTAGGTGGAAGAAATAAAAATCATAACATGTCATTAACTAAAAAAATATTCTCCTCTCAAAAACATAATAAAAATGCCTTACTTAAACCCCCTATAAAAATGACATGTTACACTGTGGTCACGTGACATGAACTACTTATCTAAAATGTAACGAGTCTCACGTTAACCTGTCGATACAATTCTAAATATTAAAATTGCATGCAATTTCAACAAAGCCTGTTTACAAGCTACTTGCTCTAACGGAATCAACTACAATCAGTTTAGGTTCACAATTTAGATGTAGTAGGTGAAAAGATTATAATTTTAACAATGATCGACCTTATACTCCTAGTGGAGTATCTTGGTTTACGAAACAGAGGTAATACTGATTGTAATTTTTAAAACTGAAGAGTACGTACCCAACCACTACAATGGAAAGTAGGTCATAAATTAAACATTTTGAACTCATCGACTAGTGTAAATCTAGAAGTTTTACGAGTTGAGTCTTCTCTTGGTTATTAGACATTTAAATTAGTTTATTAGATAAAAATGTATTCATTGCTAAAGAAAATCATCTAAACCCACATATTTATTACTTGCATTATACGTTTATATGTACAAAAGCAACATAGAAAAGTAATTAAAGATAGATTTTCTATTTAATTTTTACTCCCATCTTTAGGAAATTTTCAAGACTGTATAGGGCTATTGAATCTGGTAGATATTAAATTTTTTGAAGTAAAATCCAACATTCTCCTTGTATACTTAGAAACATAAATATTGAGGCCTAAACTCAGTTATTTCAATCAAAGAAATTTTCTCATTGATAGAAAATTAATCGTGTTACAACATTTTGAAAACATTCTACGATATATTCACTAATTTAATGCACGTACTATAAAAATTAACTGATACCTACAACCACGGGAAAGGATGTCTAAAATGTTACGTGACCTTAACGACCAGAAATAGGGGTGTATCACGTGAACACAGCCCTTTTCTGTTGTGACTTGTTGCCTTCATATAATCGTTTGTATCTTAAACGACATATATTTTGTTCTTTTTAAATGAGTTAGTTCATAACTCTAATATTGTTAAACATTATATCATATTCTTAAATATAAAATAAACGATTTAAGGACCCTTTTTAAATAATTCAAGCAGCGGACACGTAAAAATGTATTGGTTGAGCGTTAATGAAGAATATCACTCAGGCAGTTGGCAAAATTCCTCTACTGTTTATTGTGGCTGTCTTTTCGCAAACCATGTCGAGAACAAATTAAACTAATAATCTTTAAATTAAGTTAATTCTTTGAATTTAAGCGTAAATCAAATTGAATGATGGTGCATATTATTCAATGGGATCAACAACAACGCCTAGCTGTCCGTGGTTATATCGAGAACGAATTGGGATAAACGAAATACTTTAAGTTGCAATTCAACTATTTTTCTACATTTATAAGAGAGCTAAGCTTCAGGAATTGTTAAATTTTAGTACTCACCATTTACAACAGAACTCAAAATCGTTTCAATGAGTATTAATATTACCTTAGTATAATACACCTCCCTTTTATTTTGTGTTATGAATTAAAGGATTAGAATACCGTAAAGATTTAACAATAATCTGTATTCTTGTGGGCTAAAACCTAAGTTAATTTCACCACTATCGGTTCTTAATGCAACTTTTATTTCTCTAATGTTACGTAACAAACAATGAGAGACAGAGCGCCATAAAACCAGGGTAACGCGCAACTGCTCAATAATAATCTTATTGAAAGTGATACGGAGTTTAATACCTGCAATAAAATAGTAATTGTCTGCAATAAATGAAACGCTGCTTTTGTGTCTGGCGTTTCAGCTTGACAAATGCGACACTATTTGTTTTTAATTAATATTACTACTTGTTTTCTGTTAATTGTTTTTAAACTATTGTATGTATTAATGGGTTACTGATCATATTTTATTAATTCTCTTCGTAATATTTGATGTTTATATATTTTTAATTTGTCGGATTCATAGGAAAAATGGTCATTTTTACAGACCGTTTTACTGAGTAAATTGAAACTAATAATGCTAATTTCATTGCTTTTCATCATGTCTCGTTGTCAAAAAAACCGCTTAAAATTTAGATTGAATTACAACTAATTGTTTAAGGAATTTCATAATCAGTTATTGGCTGAGAGTTGGTAACATCTCTCAATGATGTTGCATGTAACCATATTAGTTGGTTGAGCATTAGCGAACATTATGGGTAACAATGACGCAAAGGAGAAAATCGCACAATAGATACATTTGTAAACGAACTGAGTACAGTTATAAGACATTTTAGTAACATAGTAACTCAATATTTAGTGTAATGAAATGAGCTATAGACTTGAAATATTGCAGTGCAATCAAATACACGACGCGAGGTTCACTCCTAACTAAAATGCTTTTTAAGGCTTATTAAACACAAGATACGGAATGATTGCATTTCAAATACGTTTAAAGAACCACTATACCAGTAAACCACTTTTATTTAGACTTACTACATTAGAATGTAGTATGTTCAAAAGCACACATTGTATTTAAAATACGACTTTATGTTAATTATTTGACAGAAATAAATATCAAAAAGGATTCATGCCATAGATAAAACAAAGTAAATAAAACTTTTGGTATTATTTTTCAGTTTCCAGCAGTTACATCCCAAATGACAATACTGTATATCTTCCAAGAATTTTGTTGTGTAAACTCGTCTTTTAAAACGTTATCTTATTCAATAAAAGTATAGGTAAATTTCAATATAAAAAAGAGTTTTAATTATTTACAGAGCAGAACAAACAATATTTATCTCAAATATACATCAAACACTAAAATGACAGTGATATTTATAAATTATACTTATATGCAATTTAGATACGTTTACCCTAAATTGAGACGCTCCCAAGTAAGCATTTTTCATAGCACTAAAGCCTCAGAATCTCGTGCGAGTTTAGAACTAAGTTTGGAGCCAGCCGTTGTGTTGTGAGCCGAACAAACAGACTTAGATGAGACCGAAACTCAATCAAGTCTGCTGTAGAGGATATATACTGTAAGCGTTCTGTTGACCAATCTCGGTTTTAATTTTGAGGGATTAGCCGTCTTAAGGTATTACAACCCATTCTGCGGAAACAAGAGATTCGCTGGTATTGTTTGCCCTTTCTTCCCTTGTGCTACCTTTGTATCGACGTTTTTATTCCTTCTGGATGAAAATATAGCATGATTTATACACTCAACTAAGCAGGATGAACAATTAAGATCACAAATATAACCTTTGGCATAAAAGACTGGTCGTCTCATCAATGTCTAATCAGATTTTCATATATTCAATATTATACGAACAAATATATTAAGAAGCCAGTTTTAGTGAAAAGATTCTTAAGTTTTACCCCATAAGACACTTTACACCCTTATTATTCGACGTATAGTTATGGGATATGTTTTATTTTAATGGTATTTTTAAGTTCTTCATTTTAAAGTTCGTTTTGGGTTTTCTTATAAAGTAATATTTATACATTTGATTATTAAAACGATAATTAGTTTTTTTATAGCAAATTGAAATATCTGAAAAAAAAACTATAAAAATATACTTGATGAATATTCATTATATATTAAAATAACACATCTCTCATTTCTCTAAAACCACAAATAAGGACTTAAAAGTGTTCAACGTTTTTCACTAGTTTCTTATTAAACAAAAACAAAACACGACAACCAGTGCCTTTGTTTCTTGGAGTTTAATTATAAAAAATAGATTTGTAGCAAATAATAAAGAGCACCTTTTCCTAAGACGAATATAACTAGCTCGGTCTTTTTCGGCTTATTAACATATTAAAGGAAGAGAGGGGGTTCTAGAAACAACATATATCCTAAAATTTTATAGTATAATCTATAAATGCTACTTTATATTGGGCATATACCATAAGATAATCGTTAAAATCAAAAGGACTTAGTTTCACGTGTTTCTGAAAATATGAGCTCACATGTCAAAGCAACATCTAGAGCAAGACAAAATAAAATTAGAACGCACTGATAAAATATTTATCATTAAATATAAATATTTATTGTAATTACACCACAGCACAGCCTACCGGATACACATTGTGCTCTGTGCTTTTTTTAATTCAAACACCATTCAAAATATGACTTTCTTTCAAAACTCATTTGGAAGTAGCAATTTTAGCAAACGCTTACCAAAGAGGGGGTTTATCCTGTGAAACACTGCTAGGATATTCACATACAAATTTATTCTTGCAGAACACATCTCCAATCATTTTTGTGATTTTCAAATGCAACAAAATGGAAATTCTTTAAAAACCAAATAAATTAATATGGTAGGTTATAACGGATACTAAATGTATTGCAGCTGCATGAAGGAGTTTGTAATTACCTGCCATCAATTCTAAACAAAGTAATAGATTTTGTCATGACCTATATTCTCATAATATTCCATTTCCATTTTCATCCTGCAGCCAGTTTTGAGAGAGAAACAAAATAAGAAACATTTTTTCTATGAAAGCTGTGAAAACAGTATGAATGTCTGAGTGCGGAATATTGTTTTGTATTGTTTCCATCATGGATGGTTATTGGCCGCAAGGGTACTTCGATGTGGATTGCGAGTGTTCTACTTCCTCGATTGTTCAGTAATGGATTGTTGTAGACTGTAATAATTGCTTAGCTAATTTTACCGCAAAAGTTTGTAACATTTTTGTATGGGACAATTTACAAGGTCCCATTTTATTACTTATATATTTCTCTTCCATACTTTATTTTTAAATACGCAATTCAGTGTGTTATGCAAGTTGCTCTGCATGTGCAAAAGTAAGTAGTCACAATTCCTTTAAATATTTAAGACTGACTTAGGCACGTGAATTAGACTAGAATATTACACAACTAAAAAGTTAATATTATTTCAATAATTCATTGGTTTTACTTTGTTAGGGAATCTTGTCTCCGCACTGGAATGCACACATTAATACTTTGTACAAAGTTAGTTACATAGTAGTATAGTGTCTTTGGAGGATATTAGAAAAGCACTATCATTGCCATCATTGCTTTTCAACAGAATTTATAAAGAGAAAAAATTATGCTTGAATCCTCCTAACCACGTTTCTTCTTTAACCTGAGTATATCCCCAGTTACTTCATTATATCAATAAAGTTATAAAGACTTTGTATGTTTAGAAACAAATATTAAATGAATATTAACAATGCGTATAGAAATTAACAAGGATGTAAAGGTGGTTTTCCGGTTTTTTAAAGCAAATACTACTTTTTATATAAGACGTTTAGTTTTTTCGGTTCAAGAATTTTTAATAAGTTACGAATTAATATTAACGTATATTGAATAGTAAACTCTTAACGTGAGTTCCTTGTGTTAATGGATGGTTATGGATGTTTGTTTGTCCTTAGTAAAAAGAAATATTTTACTATTTAATTGTGTAAGCTTTTATCTTTAATGGTTATTTTTTGTCCTTAGGGTCATTAAAAATTCACCTTGAGGACTAGTAATAGATTTACACGGTTTTTAAAATAGGCATTGTTTAGTTTTGACTAAACAGGGATCACGTTTTTTATTTATCCATCTCCGAAACCTTTTTTATTTTGTCTAGTGGATTATTTGAACGCCAAAAAAAACGGAAAATACTCCTTGGGGTGCTATATTTTGTGAAATATATGGTGATTATGTACACACGTACTTACTTTTATATGTGTTTTCGGCTATGTACGTATGATGCATATTATATATTTTTAATTCAATGAACTTGGCATGTTAATTATTTGTTACAAAATAATAAGTCTGGCCCGATATATCTAATGTCATCTTTGGTTTAAATAATATAATCCTATATTATGTAACGTCAAAATTAAAATGAATAATTATAATTATTAAATGGAATTCATAAAAGCAATTGCTATTGCGGCGAGTGCCGCTACAGTTTTGAATTTGGCGCGCGTTATCCGTCTGTTGCCGCGAACGCTATAGCCAGCTGCGCCGACCTCTAGCCTTTAGCTCAAACAATAGGAGCCTCCTACCATCCGGAATTCTTCCGGACAGGTTCTGGTAGGATGGTTCCTGCTAGGTTTTCAGGCTGTTGACCGGAGGTTGTGCACACAAGAGTCGTTGTGCAGCTTTCGAGCAGGGTGGACCGGGAGAAGTTTGCGTGGGTGGTCCTAGATTTTAGTAGGCATTTTGTTAGGGAACCTTTCGGAACTATACCCAAATTATTAGTATTTATTTAGTCATCAAAGCTGGTTAGGTTTTGGAATAGACGGAATCTAGTGGCGGATCCACGGATTATTCCTCTATAAGGTCCCACCTTCCGGTCGACGACGCCACGAGGTCGCAAATATTGGTATAGCGCGAGCCGTCCGCCTCGGATTCCCAACACCATTCTTAACCAGCATTAATTTTTCGAATTTAGTTTTCGAATAGCAGTGGTAATTTCTCAAACAATGGCGTAAATCACCCCAGGGCAGCGACCGACGCCACGAGGGAAGCAGCGACCTTCACCAACAGAATCAGATAACTAAATTAGTTCTAGTCATTTAAAATAAGCTTAAAGTATAAACCGTTATTACTTGAATTAATTTAAACATTTATTTTTATTGTTCACAGTTTAACTTTAATAATAAAATTTCATAGTTCAACCTTAATAATTTAATACTTTTTTTGCCCTTTTTATAAAGTATTTCTTAAATATAAATAAATATTCTTAAATCGTATTTTTTTAATAACTAATAACAGTAAAGTCTCATTTAAGCTTTAACTAAGCAGAGTTACGACTTGTTTAACCTAAGTTCTATAGTTTTCTTTTATACTAGTAACCTGAAGTACACTTTGTATTAGACTGTAACACCATTTTTTTTTCACTAATTATAGGTGTTATGCAGTATTTTTCTTTGTTTGACTTTAATTTGCATAACTGTCAATTTATTATTTATTACAGCCACAATTCCTTTTTCAAGTTTTTCATAAGGCTTAAGTCGTTTAAAATTTATTATCACGGAGTTTCGTAATTTCCGTCTATCTGTTTCAAACAAGAATTTCTCGTTTCGTTTTAAGACAGTTTTAAAATTTAAATTTGTCATTTTTCCTTGTAATTATACTTATAGTTCTAAGCTCGCAATTGTTATAATTATTTTACTTCATATTTTTTTATCCGAATTAGATCTTCTTATTTTTGGAACTGCAGTAATATTTTTCGACACAAGTTTAGTCAGTTTGCCGTGCAAGCACGTAATTGCGTAAGCAGAGTTCCTCAGATCCGGTTTTTGTATCACTCCGTAGATAACGAAGTCTAATTATTTTAATCTACATTATAGATTTTAACTACTACAGTTAAGTACGAATATCTTATAATTTCCGGTCAATGTTTTAAGGTACTACGTAAGTTATCTTTGTAAGTAAACGGTAATTTGTTTTCGTTTTCACTTAATTAAATTGTAAACCGAATGATTTCTTTAAATTATTTTACGACTTAGCCTTATATACGTTTAGATGTTGGTTATATTAGTTAGTGTTAAACACATAATAATAACTGGTGCTTTTGTTTTGTGTAAATTACAGCTTGCGACGATCATTTGTAACTAACCTTGAGTTACGAATACAGGTAAGGTAGTTGGTGACTTTGTTATTTTTTGTTATAGCCAATATTTTACCTTCGGTAGAATCTTAACCTTTGTGTTCTAAATATCGCTTCTCTTGGAAATATGTTTGATGTTGGATACGAGCATTTGTTTTCAGGTACTTAAACAGTTGTTTACAATAATTATAAGTCTAACAATGCAATTTGAATATAATAAATTTTTATTTATTTAAAAGAGATATACAAGCTAATTTACAGAGTAAATTTTATAAAAAATTAAACTACTTAAACTTTTTTAACATCAATATAAAACTAATTTATAATTTATTAAAGTAACTACCTGATTTTTTCCCTCCCAGTAGGTGTTGGTTTGCTGTATTTTTCTCAAAGCTAGGTCAGCCCAAGTTGTTTGAAATAATTGTTTTTTACTGTTATTGTTTTCAGACTCCTCTAGTCTAATAATTACAAAAGTAAACATATTGGTACCAGTTTCCCTTGTATAGCTTATTGTGTTCTTATTTTTCGCTCTCTTTAAATATGTATAAACCAGACAATATCCCCAAAACTGTAGCGTGGATTAAAGAGTTAAAAGCAACTCAGGCCCGGGATCAATGCTCTCTATTGGGCATCACACCAGCAGGTACACTTGAGGGAATGAGAGTTCAGCTTCGTGCTTATATTAAAGAAAAATATAAATTAGGTGAAATCGACTCAGACGAAAATATTAATGAATCCAAATTAGAAACTACAGCAGCCTCGACTGATGTTACACCAACAGTCACACAACAATCTGAGAGCCAGTCCAACATAACATACACACCTTCACAAACAATAATAGATCCGAATATACAAAAATTTGATAGTGGCTATGCAACAACTTACACAAACAACAGTTGAACGCACTACAGAAGTAGTGTCTTCACAGAATTGCCGAGTTATTCTCAAGCCATAATAGAGATAGTGATGCGACATTTCCTTCTGTTGTTCGCGAAATGATTAGAGCCCTGCCTATGACTTCAGGTTCGTCCCTCCCAGACCTCGTACAATTTGTAATTAAAGCTACAGAAATATTCAACTTGAACCTTGTAAGTGACAAACTATTTATTACGAATACTATTCCGCGGACTGAGGGTAGACTTCGTGGTATATGGTTAAATGCTATCACGTCTAATCTTAGTTGGCTCTCACTGGTCCAGACAATACGTACTTCACTCTTAACTGATAGAACACTGAGGGAAGCTCAGAATCAGTTTTTTGTACCGCCAGCAAACTAACTCAGAGTCCTTAGCTGACTATGTACACAACATTAGTGCCATGTTTACATTTTTAAACCCTACAGTAGATAATGCAGTTGTCTTTACTACTATTATGGCAGGTCTCAATCCCTCCACTAGAGCCTGCTTATCAGGACTTATAACACCACACTGCATTAATGATCTTTTAAAATTGGCCCCCACAGTAGATGACTTACGTCTTACATATTACGACACTCCACAAACAACCAACGTATCCCCACGTACATCCCTTCATAGTTCCGTACCATATAATCAAAGTTTTCAACAAAACAACAGATTGTTTTACAACCAAAGCAGTGGCCACTCTAACCATACTAACGGTCAACACCACTACCAAAATCACCGGTCACGTAACTTTAATCAATATAAACCTCAAAATAGTCATAATGGCGGTCATTCACACTTTGAATCAGGAAATAACCATTCAGGCCAATATAGTACACCAAAAAACAACACAAGTCAGCGTAACTACCAAAACGGTCAGCAGAATAGGCAAGCTAATTATTCTGGTCAGTCCAATTCCAGGCCGAAACATTTAAACTTCCCAGGGAGACATTTTTAGACAGGGAAATTGTCTCCCCTAAACCGAAGGTGAATCGCCCTGTCCGCTCTATGGCACCTTCCTTGCCCAAAGTAGATCCCCTTACTATCTGGCTATCCATAAAAGAAATCAAACTTGAAGCACTAATTGATACAGGCTCCACATACTCAATAATATCTGGGTCAGTCTTTAAAGATCTACAGAAAGGTAAAGGGTTTTACGTCAACTCACTTAATACCAGAACTCAAGCCATGACAGCGAATGGTACTTACATGAATTTCCAAAAACAGATTAAATTGCATTTTAAAATTTTACACCTTTCCTGGACTTTTCCTTTCTATGTATCAGATAGCCTACCGGTGGCAGTTGTTTTGGGTTTGGACTTTGTAGATCACAGTAAAATGGTGATCAATGCGGCTCAGCGTAAAATAACTTTTTCCTTTGACACAACCTTAATTATTAAATCAATTCCAGGATCAGTCAGCTCAACCCAACATAGAATCAACTCATACAGCACCAACATTAGGAGAAAACTTGAACACAAAACAAAAACACATTTTAAAAAACCTATTGCAGCAGTACCCGGATACCATAACACCATGCCTTGGCAAAACCAACTTAATATCTTATACCATCCGTATAACAACTAATAAGATTGTCCGCCTCAAAACCTTTTCATTATGCTCCTCCCAAACTGAAAGAGCTAAACAGCCATATTAAAGACCTGTTGAGTAAGGGTATTATTCGTCCTAGTGACTCTCCATATTCAAGTCCGGCGTTTTTAGTCCCGAAAAAGAATGGTAAAAGTCGCATGGTGGTAGACTACCGTCTCATAAATAAGATGGTTGAGCTGGAGAACACTCCCATGCCAACGGTGGAGTCAGCATTCCAGTATTTAGGGAAGGCTTCTCATTTTTCCCACCTGGACCTTGTAAGCGCTTATAATCAAATTCCTCTTGATGAGAATTCCAAAAAATATACGGCTTTTGTCACAAGCACAGGTTGTTTACGAGTATAACTATCTGCCCTTCGGCTTAGCTTCCGGTGGCATGGTTTTTGGCAAATCTACTTGACAAAGTCTTTGGAGATATTAAAATTCAAATTCCTTTTTGTTTATTTTGATGACCTAGTTGTCTTCAGTAACAGTTTCAACGAGCATGTACAGCATCTTAAAATAGTTTTAGACAGGCTTAGAGATGCTGGTCTGACTGTTAGTCCTGAAAAAATGGTTGTGGCATCTCCTAGAATAGAATTCCTGGGTCACATATTTCATAATGGTAAAATCAGTCTAAATCCTGACAGAAGTAAACCTATCGACTCCTACCCAACACCTAAGAATTTAAAACAACTTTCTAGGTTTCTGGGAATGTGCTCATATTACTCGAGATTCATTAAAGGCTTTTCTCAGATTTCGGAACCTTTAAATTCTTTAAAAAGAAAGGGCGTTCCATACATTATGGGGACCTTCTCAGGAGGAGGCATTCAAAACCCTTAAAGCAATTTTAGTATCTTCACCTGTTTTTGAGGCTACCCGACTTTGAAAAACCCTTCACGTTGCAGACCGATGCCTCTGGCACGGCTGTGGGTGCGGTCTTGTCCCAGGAAACTTTTGATGGCAGCCTAGCACCTGTTGCTTACGCCAGTCGTGCCCTGAACCTCCATGAAAAGAACTACTCAACCTTTGAACTGGAGGCTCTCGCTGTTGTGTTTTGCTTTGGAAAAGTTTCAGAACTTACTTAGAGCATAGAGAATTTTCTCTTTTTGTGGATAATAGTGCTCTTTCCTGGTTGCTGAACCACCCCAGGCAAATTGGAAAAAATAGCACGATGGATTGCCTTAATAAACACATTTAAATTTCAATTCAGTCACATTAAGGGCAAAAAGAACGTTTGTTGCAGACTGCCTCTCTCGTTTTGTACGAGGAAGACTCCACAACTCCCCAACAAGATGACACAAGTTCAACACCTTCAACAAACAAACCCAAAAATCCTACCTCAAAATGTTTAGTTCTTTTCTCTCTACCAGAAGCCTTCCAAGACATAAGAGAACATCAAGCCCTAGACCCAGAATTAAAAAATATAATTAAGTCAATTAAGTCTGGACAACACCCTCCAAACTATGAAATAATTGATAATGTCTTAGTCTATAAAACCCCTTCCCAGAGCAGACCGCGTGTTGTTGTTCCCAAAAAACTACACCACATGCTATTTGCCATGTATCACACGTCCCCAGTTGGAGCACATTTGGGAATCTCCAAAAACACTAAAATCGGTTAAAAAGAATATTTTACAGTTCTGATCTTACTACAACAATAACTAACATGGTTAAATCATGCTTGCAGTGCCAGCGCTGTAAGCAAGCCCCAAACACAAAATATGGTTATCTATCGTCTGATCTAGCTCAAAGACCTTTTGAAAAGATCATGATTGACTATGTTGGTCCTCTCCCTAGAACAAAACGTGGTCACCAGTGGCTACTAACCATTGTAGACGCGTTTTAGCAAATTTTCTGTCATGATCCCAACTAAGAATTCAACAGCTTTAACTACAGTAAATGCCCTTAAACGAGGCCTATTTTCCTACTTTGGGTTTCCCCAGTCTATTGTCTCCGATTCTGGCAGTTGTTTCAAATCTCATCAGTTCAAAAACATGTGCGATGAGCTTGGGATTAAACACAATTAGGACTTCTCCTTATTACCCGAAAAGTTCGCACGCTGAACGTTGAACAAAAATATCGGAGTTGCCTTGCGAATTTTCCACCACAAAGACAATACTCAGTGGGATGAAAAACGTACATTATTTTCAAACCGCCTTTAATTCTTCTAAAGCACGAGAGCACTGGCACTTCACCCTCTGAAATATTTTTGGGATACACTATCCGCACTCCTTTGGAAAATAAATGGAATCTTGACCAACTTCTAGAACCTAATTCTGAACCAAGAAACATGGAACAGAGATGGAGTAAAGCTCTAGACAATCTGATCCGTGCTAAGGATAAAGTATCCAAACAGTATAATAAAGGTCGAGCACAGGTTCCCTTTAGAGTGGGTGATACAGTTATGTATCGACTATTTAACCTGAGTAATGCACCCAAACACATCTCAGCCAAGTTGCAGCCTATGTGGTCTAAACCTTTGGAAATTGAGACCTTTACCTCCCCTGTAACAGTTGCCTTGCGTGACCCAAAAACCAAGAAATTTGTTAGGTCAGCACATGTATCCCATATTAAAAAGTGCATTCTCCCAACTCCACGACAATGATCTGCCACTGGATTTTTCCTCTATTCCGAAAAAGCCATTGTGATATTAGGTTTAATTTGAGTTTTATTTTCATTCTTCTTTCATTTTACACCTTACAAATACCTTTTCCTTTTCTTTTTCTACTCTTCTTTGGGACCCTGCATTGGTGGCTCTGCCTGACACTGAGGTGGATTTGGCTAAGGAGTTCACCTGCGTGTGCTCTCCTCTTGCTACCTGGTGTTGGGTTTGGCAATTCTGATGTTTGGTCCAAACTGTCTACTATACACTTACACGGGGATGGGTGGTTATGAGATCTGCCGTTTAGACTTTGTTTGTTTGAAGTATTTACAGCTTCCATGATTTAGCATTTATTTATATATTTTTTCCTGTAATCAATATTGGGAGCAGCGACAGTCTCATTGCCTCCTATGCGCAACCCCAAACACACTTCATTAACACATCTTTAACTATCTCTATCCTATTAATTAATTTTTTTTTTTGTTAAGTTATAACAAGGCATTTAGGGATAGAGAATAATTTGTATCGATAAATGCTTTAGAACCGACATTATTGAGCATTTCCCTTATAGTCGACTTTTCAACAAAGTTTTCTCCTATATACAACTAGGCTAAAGCTATAGCGAAGCACTCACGCCAGTTAGTCAATCGTTATTTATTGCTATAAATGTTTATCTCTGTGTAATTTAGTGTTCGTGTATGGTTTTTTCGTGATAGATATTACTTTGTATTTTCGAGCATGCGTGTTACGACCTTATAATGGTCAGTTATATGTATATTTATTTGTATGTGTTAGTTATACAGAGTGGTTATCCTATCCACATATTAATGGTTATTACCAATCATTTCCTGGCCTACTAACTCTGAGCCAACAGGAGTTTTTTTTTTTTTTTTCTCTTGAGTTATTGTTTGTTGGCCCATTCCTTCTCGATCTGAACACTCCATTTAGGGAATCCTACTCGCCATATGTCACCAAACAATCTTGAAAAACTAATAGGGTAGATAAGTTTTAAAGAACTTGTTAGCAGACCAATTCTCCTCTTTCCTTGCCTATTATGACTGTAGTCACTAGGAGACCTCATCATTTAGATTTGGATTTATTTCTCCAATGGCCATTTCATCTTTTCACCACACTTTCCTGCATTTCAAATATTGAAAGAATATGAACAAAACAATGAATTGTATATGTTCTTCCAGAGAGGTCATGGGGACCTTTCACTCCCTCTCATTCTGCGTCCGGTAGATTGGCTTGTTGGCAGCAGGCTTGTCTCCCGCTGCGGGAGGGGGGGAGGGAAGTAAGGGGAACAGGACTAGGATTATGGCCAGCTACGATGGAAGAAAATATTCTATGAGTTACACAAGAATAAAATTTCCTTAACTTCTCCTTTCCTACTTGGCCTATTTTTGGAGGGAAATCTGAGTCTGATGATGGGGCTGAATGAAGGTCGTGATTCCCAGTCAAACACGGTTTCCAGAATACTGATTTCCTTTTACCTAGACTATCTTCTATAATTTAATTAAACTTTTTAAAGAAGCCCAACCTTAACCTTGGAAGAGTTAGAAGTAATTTAGCAGGTATGTGACATATTGGTGATAGATAGATCTTAGTTGCTTTCCACTTATGGGTTGAAGTTTGTCTGTGGTTGAGGACTGGAGCTGTTCAGCGAGAATGGGCGCGGTTTCTGCACCGCCTTTCTGCATGGTAGTGTTATTTGAATATTTTAGTAAACTCTGCGTTCTAGTTTAAGATTTTTGGCTCAATTTAACTTTAACTGGTTCACTTCCAAATAACTTTCCTCTCACCCTTTCTACCACTCTTACTGGCTAAGCCTTCGAACTCCTCGGAGAAGGAGGGGAGGATGCGGGCGAGTGCCGCTACAGTTTTGAATTTGGCGCGCGTTATCCGTCTGTTGCCGCGAACGCTATAGCCAGCTGCGCCGACCTCTAGCCTTTAGCTCAAACAATAGGAGCCTCCTACCATCCGGAATTCTTCCGGACAGGTTCTGGTAGGATGGTTCCTGCTAGGTTTTCAGGCTGTGACCGGAGGTTGTGCACACAAGAGTCGTTGTGCAGCTTTCGAGCAGGGTGGACCGGGAGAAGTTTGCGTGGGTGGTCTAGATTTTAGTAGTATTTTGTTAGGGAACCTTTTCGGAACTATACCCAAATTATTAGTATTTTATTTAGTTCATAAAAGCTGGTTAGGTTTTGGAATAGACGGAATCTAGTGGCGGATCCACGGATTATTCCTCTATAAGGTCCCACCTTCCGGTCGCGACGCCACGAGGTCGCACTATTAGACTATAGTGTAATAACAGCACATGAAATTAGGGTTTTTTCATAAAAAAGATTAAATTAAAGTACCGAATCGAAAATTGTCCTCAAAATGTGATAACAAAACAGACTTACTTATATGATTATGATACGCATATTTTTATTGCACTGGTATTGAGAGGTAAGTACCTTTGACATATTTATTTTAATCCTTACGAGATAATCTTAACTACGAATGTTTCTTGTACAAAATATGACAACCAGGATTTCCATATAAAGCTTTAGTTCATTAGCCAACAATAAATAATCCATAGTTCACGCTATGGCCTAAAGGCTAGAGTTTTTACCAATAGATTTTTAAATATTAAATTATGGCACATGCGAAGATACGCATAATCGTTTCTTAGCATATAAACAAGGGTACTTCTCTATTACTCATTACCCTCAACGTTCTACTTTAATACATAAATAGGCAATAATAAACAGTATTACAACGTGGTGTTACAATATTGATCTTATCATGTTTGTATCAGTTGTGCTCAATAATTTTCTTATTCCTTCACTGACCACAAAAACAACAAATTTACGTAGATAACTAACTATTGAGTTAATAAAGATTTTTAGAACAGTGGTTCAGTTTCCCTTGATGTTTTATACACGAAACTGCCTGAAATAACAGTAAACCCTGGCCGGGACATTTTCGTTTAGATCTTTGGCAAACCACCAAATGCAAACATAAAGTTTTCAATAAGACATAGGCTATGCTGTCTGGTGCAAAGTAATTTTATCCTGGATCCTCTGTCTTTGTCCATTACCTTTCGAATGTAACGGGCAGAGCTTTACTGCTTATACTATTTTATGAAGACTATTCTATTCTA
Source organism: Homalodisca vitripennis (assembly GCF_021130785.1). Lineage (NCBI taxonomy): Eukaryota > Metazoa > Arthropoda > Insecta > Hemiptera > Cicadellidae > Homalodisca > Homalodisca vitripennis. The sequence continues at coordinate 14,258 of NW_025782888.1, read as the reverse complement.
CTTTCTTTATTATTTAATATTTAGTAATATGTATTTATTATTATTGTGGGTACTTTTAGTATAATTATAATTTTTATTGCAGCAATATACATTATTTTGGATTACAATGCATCGTACATTTTAAATGGCTATAGTTTATAAGGATTGATTTTAAAACATTTTTATTTTAAATTGAATTTGTTAAGTAAAGAATTTTTTTTCGTCCTCACTTAGAAGTTTCTACAGTGTTGTGCTTTGGAAAAGGAATATCCTCACCAGCACGTCAGAATATTGCTTAACATGGAATAATCCACTTTTAGTACTTTTCTTGAACCAAGATAAAGTGAATGTCCATCTCGTCTTAACAAAATGGTAGAGTCTTGGTGAGACAAAGGATTTGCCTTATTGTAAGATTTTTATAAATAGATATTGTGCTTTCTTGAGGAAGAATACCATATTTGAAAAGCTTATATTAGTGTCCATTTTTTAATGTTATCTTTTAGGTTTGCCAGAGAGATACGTATTAATCTATTTCCGCAATATGTTTATAGAATTTTAAAATGATCAATAAACAAAATTTAACATCTGTTTTGAGTACATTTTACAGAAAATAATTTGATTAATTAAATAACATTTTTGTATAGTTACTATTTTAGAAGAAATATAGTAAATCAGAGATATATGATTTTTTGGTGATTGAAAAGGGGACAGATGCATTTTCATCCATTATGACGTTTAGTTTTTATTAAATTTAAACACTCTTTTACTTTAATAAATGCTGTTTACATTAAAACTGTGTAGTGGTAATATTTTTATTTTGAGGTTTTACATTAATTATTTTACTTATTACAGATTTTAAGATTCATGAATAATAAGACCTTAAACGTTTTACATGTTTTTACTTCTAATATGTGCTGAAAGATATAGTTACTTTATTTATAAAATCGCTAACAACAATAACAATTAAGTAGCACGGAACTGTTTTAAACCACCCTCAATCACAGAGTTGGTTGTTCAACTTCGGTTACAAGACATGGTTCAACTCGAAATCCCAAGTTGGATATAAACTTAATTACATCTTCGTACTATTATATTGGTTAGTACAAAGAGAGACTGGATTCTATCGTCTAAACTTCAAACAAGAGTCAATTCTAGAACTCTGAGTGTATATGAACAATAATTGTTCAAAATTTTCTTAAAATGACATTTTTAATTAATTAAAAACAATACTAAAATAATAACATTTATCTTCCTCAATTTACAACAATAACATAGTCCCAATTTACTTTTGGCTCTTCTAGTTTTCAATACGTCTTTTAGTTAGTAGGTTTATTTCCATTGTCAGTTAGTTCCATTCCTCTGAAAACTTCTTTTCCAAAGGCTTAACAAACCTTTCAGTTTAGGATTCTGAACCATTACTTTCCCTTTACTCCGATCCAAGTGGTAGTGGGGAGTATCAGTGAGATCAACCTTTCGTGAGAATTTATAAAAACAACACTGTCTGATTTGATATTTTAACAAATGTGCTATCACAATTAGATCCAGGTTTTAATGTCTTAAAGACATTTTATAGCATGAGCCAATTTGCAGTTGCTTAGCAGACGCAAGAAGTTGTCACATGTGTTTCATCAATACATTTCAAGCACGTCTTAGCTGAGTCTTTTATAATTTGGAAAATAGTAGCCATGGGTTTGTTACGTGGTGACCATTATATAAGATAGGATGATTTTTTGCCGTTGGTTATTTTTTCTTTTGTTGGAATATTGTTTTGAGACCATTACACATTAGAATATTACTCGAGGAAATGAAAGGTATTCTACAACTGTATTGTGTACTAATGGTCTTATCTTATGTGCTGCATCCAAATCTCTTGGACACGTGTAGAAAACATGCCTAGGTTAATGTTCCAGTAATCAAGCTTAGAATAGGGCGCATTACCCTTGTTATGTACCTGAGAAAGTGTGTTACCTAGGGTTTAGATTTTCCATTTGTATCTGGGTCATATTAGGAAGATTTTCTTTAATTCCTTGCACGACTAATAGCATAAAAACTTATAAGAGCATAAGTCACCATTACTTGTTATACCAAAAGTCTATTTCTTAGTTGGTTCAGAATCGACTTGATTCGGATAGAAAACGATATTCGTTACTCGTGATGAAAAGAACCGCTATTTACAAAAACCAGTGAGTCATAGTAGTTCACCACAATTCCATCCATGGACAGGTTTGAACTTAGTGAGATTTCTTAAGGGTTCAAAGAAATTTATTACGCCTTTAATCATTAAACTAGAAGTCTTAATTTTTGGTATGTCGCTATTCAAGAGACATAAAAATAAATGCTGTGTAAGAATTCTTTTACTATCATTATTATTAGAATGATTACGAGTTAAAGTGGAAAAAGTCTAAAACTGTACACAGAAAACAGCGTTTTCCTCCATATTTTTAGTTATAACAATACAAATAAAACTCATAAAGTATTTTTATTTCACTGAAATAAATGGGTTAATACTACAAAAAGTAGTAAAAAAATTGATACCGAGGTAATACACTTTATATTTTAATGTGGTAGACGTTTGAAATGAGATAGCGTGTGAGATCGACTGGACCCGGCTCCGCCAAGGACCTTCTTTAGAAAATAAAACAATAGTAGCCTTCCATAATTTTTTTACATCCTCTTAAAAAAGTACCTTCCCCTACTAGTGCACTCGTTACCACTGGAAAGTTTCCTAGGTTTTTATGGCCATTTTCCTGTTAACTTCTTAGATAAATCCTAAATCTCTTGTGGATATTAGAGACAAATGATTTAGGATTCTCACCCAGGATTTAGAAAATGAACTAATTTGAGGATAGCAACTGAGATTCCGTAAATAAAATGTGCTCCGAATGTGTTTCGTATTTTCCCATTAGCACCACCTTAATATTTTTCTTAAGATCCCAATTCTCTGACGTAGGGAATCATCATCCTCTTTTATCATGATCATGAAAATATTCCTTAAAAATGAACTAACAATAACAATAATGATTCAAACATTTTCTTATAAAACTGAATGATAATGTTTCAAATCTATAATTGAAGCTGTTACAGGATCCCTTGCAGAAAAATAGTTATATAAATAATTCACATGAACGATGTATAGAACACTTTAGAAAAGCCATTAACCTAAAGAAACCGACTGACCTGCATTTGCTAAACCATGTATTTGTAATGACCGGTAAGATTACTTGGCTTCTTTCCAAATAACAAGAGTATTTCATGAATACCGTACTCCTCCTTGCATATTACAGTTGGAAACTATTTCAAACTGTCTATCTTACAATTCATATTTCAATTGAAACCATCCTATATAATTTTATTACTGAAAAAATAAGTCTATTGTTATTTTCCTCAGAAAATAGTTACCAACGAATAATGTTCCATCTCCATTATAGTTTGTTTTCAAAAAACACAAATAATAAAAATAAAATACGTTTGAAAATTGTACAAATAACAACCTGTCATATAAAACTTTACATCCAACACATATGCAATGTAGTATAAAATAAAATTACAAACATTTACATAGATAACCTGGAATATTTTTTTCTCAATTCAAACGAAGATAACGCAAATGTTTTAGGGAGATAATTTTTAATTTTCAGATTCTAGTTTTAAAACGGATGCATAAAACTGTAAAATGGTGCAAGATTTTTCATTTAAAAGATTTTAGGATCTAATATGGGACACTCCGTCTTTGGAACACACTATACCTTTTCAGAGTTGAAATTATTTTAAGCGAATTCTTTATGGTTGATTCAGCGAAGAATCGGAAAAAATTAAATCTCTGCAGTTAGTCATTTAACTTCTAGACATTTGATACAGGTGGACTGAAACGTTCATTATATACCATGGTGTAAGGAGAGGAGGTGTCTCCTTACACCATGATTATATACAATCATATTATTGGTAAAAACATGGATAATGCATATTACTTAATCTAACATACTATGCTGCATCCTTCCATTTATAAATATATAAGAGAATCTTCCACTGAACACACTTGTGTCACCTAAATTAAGGCATAGTCCTCACCTTCTCCTTAATAATTCTTCGACTTTCCGATATCTCAGGAAGTTAAAATATAACACACACAATAAAAATACATAAAGTTAAAGGTATAAATCTTGTTTAATTAGTAACTACATTTACTCATTATTATAAAAAACACATAATTACAAATAAATGTAAACATCTGATGACGAAAATTAACTTTTGGATAAGATTATGCGTGAGTAGGATATTCATTAGATGACTAAGAGGTTTAATTACAGGAGAAGAAACATTACAAATAAGTTTATTTATAGTGGACCATTGATAAAGTATAGCCTTTGATGTGTACATCAAGAAATTGATTAAAAAGAAAGCTTTATGGATAATATTACCAGAGTATTAAATATGCAGTACATAATATAATTTAATTTATACTTTCAGTGCATGTGTTCTCTAACCTTAAAGAAACATAATGTAAATTAATTCATTGGGATTTTTTAAAGTCAGTATTATTCATGTAAATATATGAATACATTTTGAAACATCATATAAAAATAAAAAACATTTGTTTTTGCATACAACTTTAAGTTTTTACCAGATTTTTCCAACAGATTTATTTTCTTTTTGAATACTGATTTAGTCTTATTGTAAATTTTAAATTCCTTCTGTATCCAAAGCTTAATGATCATAAAAGTTATCGATATATCGCTTGTGGCGCTGACAACACATATAAAGTCAAAACTTTGGAATAACAGAGTAAATTCTTTATTGACTTCAAAAAACTTGAAAGTTAAGGAGACTGTTTGAAGTTTCTTTTTCGGTGGAAGGATTGGGAAAGAAATAGGATATTTCCGGATATTTGCCATCGTTCAGTGATACAACTCAGTGACATGTTTCGAGATTTGCAATCTGGTCTCTTTTTCAGGTAAATAACTAACCTTACACATAAATACAATCTAGGTTGAAGTTTTTTCCCTCGCAAGTCGTGTTATTTCGATCAATTTCTATATTCTTCCTTGTGCATTCAATGTTTATTATTCAACCACTTTACTAATATCAATAATATTTCTCATTCCTCTGTAAGTACAGAGAAGTTTATAAAATTTGTATAAAATATGACTGATTATGGAGGGCGGATTGTATATAATCCAGAAAAGAGAACATGTTATGTGTAGCTTCCTTCAAATTATCAATGAAAATATGAATAAATACACCCAATATTTGGTTTGCCTTGACAGTGGAGTATTCAATGGAAACATTGATTATCTATACCGTATCCTCAGTGTACGGTGATTTTTTTCAACCTGTTATATACTAGTTATACGTATTCGTTTCTTCAAATAGTATCAAAGAGCAATTTTGGTTTTCACTTTTTCAGTCAAATCAAGATCTGACGCTGACTTATACATTTTTTACTTGAATTTAAATAAAATACAATCTCCTAGAGTAAAAATTCTTTTACTTACAAGTTCAAAGTTTTCTAGCAGCCTTTATAAAATGTTAAACATTTATTGTATAAAACATATGTAAAAAAGTAGATTAGTAGAATTTTTAATATATTTTTGAATTGGAACATAAAAATATATTATATTGTATGTAATTTAAAATCATGTACTAATTCGTTTATGTCATTTTAGAGTATCCAGAACCTTTTCAAACTTCAATTTATTTTCAGCTTATTGAAAAGATATCGCCTTTACTTTCATACAGAATTTGGGGAAGCCGAAGGTCGACATTTCTCTGAGGACGCTCAGTATTAACCCCGCAATAAATCAGGGAGGAAGCCTCTCCGGGAGAGATATCCGATATATAATCCGGTCTGGACATTTCCCACGACTCGACTGGATAAAAAACCTCTTTTTGTATCCTTGTGGGTAAACTGTTTTTCTGCGTGCAATAAAATCCGAAAAGGGGTTAATACTGTGAAAAATTACATTTAAATATATGTGTTTATGATTATTTTAGTTATATTTGTTTATTTATGGAATACAGGAGTACGCCATGCCACATGTTGCATTTTAACAGACTTTGCTGAAGTTTTGTGGACAATTTTATATCAATGTTATTGTATTTTATTGTGGAGGTATCACACTGAGTTATAGAATTTGCTAATGCTCAGACACATCTTGTAACTCTATCATGTATGTGTAACATAACCCATACAAGGAATTATTAAGGGACAAAACACGAAAAAAACTTAACGAAAGTCTTATCGACCAGTGGAATCCACAAAGTAATCCGATTAAATATGTTTCTTATGTCACTTGTTGAAATTTCGAATGATTCCACTCAGAATTGCTTATAAAGTTGTTATTATAGAAATATCTTATTGCCATCATAGTTATCAATAAGACCACAATAAAACTTTAAGCTACCGCACAGCGAAAATCCATGAAATGACATGCAACAATTTGCTGAAGTTAAGTGCAAAATTTTATATCAATGCTATTAAGACTGCATATTCCTAATAGTCTTATACTCGAATTTTACTAAAAAGTGAGAGGCCGCCATCTTGAAACATTCAGTTTAAATATAACTGTCGCGTCGTTTTGGTGTTTTGCTTATACGAATGGGAACAGGTTTGATCACGTGACTGAAACCTCCCTGTCGTGACGTGTCCAGTACTCGGGTACTGCGGTTACTGGATGTATAGGGCAGTTATAAAAGACCGCATGTTACACACCCCATGCCATATAGTGCACGTGATATCAGCAGTATATTTTATGATTAATGTATAACAGTAAAATTTATTGTCTTTTCTTATCGTACATTGTGGCACAGCATGAAGTTTAACAATGTTCATTATTAGCAATAATGGAATGAGTGCGATCATTATTTCGTTTACGTTTACGTCCTTTTCACCACAAATGTTGCCAGAAAGAGCCCTTCAGAGATTATTTGTCAATTTCACATTCTTATGACATCCAAAACTTGTAAAATCATTGAGTAAACATTCATCATGGTTCTGGAGCTTACTTTTTCCGAAAAAAATAAAAAAATACTGAAGTATTTTTGCTAGCGGAATCATGGGGAAGTTTTTAAAAACCGTGTTAGAGTAATTATTTTCTTCATAGCCTAGAAAACTATAAAACAGCTGTTACTCTTTTATATAATAAATATACTGATGAGTAATATTTTCTTAACATTAATCACTCCCATATATATATATATATATATATATATATATATATATATGTGTGTGTGTGTGTGTGTGTGTGTGTGTGTGTGTGCGTGCGTTTGTGTGTGTGTGTGTGTGTGTGTGTGTGTGTGTGTGTGCGTGTGTGCGCGCACATATATATGATAGTTTCTCTGTGTGTGTTTCTGTGTGTTAAACTACTGGACCAATTGTACTGGATTCTTTCTTGAACAGTGCTAGGGTTGACATACAGGGCGAGTCCTATCTCGAAGTTCCTCCAGGGTACGTCCTGTTGGTCATTAAAATCCCCTTAACAGTCCATTACCGATTATACTTATAGACTTGGCTTAGTAACCAGATAGTAAATGTATTTTTAAACATCTGTCAAAGTCAAGAATAATAAGTATAATAATGAATACACATTTAAGCAGGTGAGAGTAAATGTTGGTCGTTATTCATCTGTCAAAGTCAGTTTCAACTCTACAAATGCTATTTTATGTGAAGAAGCTTTTCTTTGCCTCGGTTTGTTTTCATTGGTATTTAACCAAAAATAAACTGCAGTAAAATTACTATTGTTTATTTCACATTAACTGTGTTCACTGAATAAATAAGGGCCTGGACTTTAGTCTCCCTTTAGACCTAGGATTTCTCCACACTAGTCTAAAGTAGTTTAATTATTACTGAAACCGGTACTTAATAAACAAATTGTGAACTTTTAGAGAGAAATATTCAAAAAGCGTTCACAGCTAGTTACAAAGATCAGTTTTATTCCCCGACTTCAGGACCACGTCTTTAGTTTAATTGTTACAGAAATGGTTGGAGCTACTCAGTAAAGTATCATGAAATATTAGAAAGAAATTCAGACAGATTTCACATCTAGTTATAAAGCACAGTTTCATTATCCAACTTCAGCGCTCCATATTTAAACATATATCAATTTGGGTCAATAGATTTGAATATCTTTTAATGCCTACTTATCTCAGGATTGACTGGAATACCGTTTACGAAAAATATGCTCTTGAAGTCCCTGCTCTTTTTTAAAATGAAATTGCGTGCAAATGGTGGGTAACTGGTAGTGTTTAATAAATAATACTGGCTAGCTGAAAGATTTATCAACCTACTTACTACTTACCTACTTACCCCCCCGTTCTAGATTCCTGATTCGTTGTGACACATTAAGCCTTACGGTAGCCCACGCTACTATGCGCTTATTTTACTCCTGTGACCTTGTGAGTGTGTGTTGTCGTCTTGTATACGTCACCAACACATGGGGATCGTAATCTTTTTTCTTATTTCGTTTTATGGTTGTTTACAACATAGATTTGGGCCGTGAGTTTCTTGTAATCCTAAGTTGGGGCAATTTTAATACCTTAAATTAAAATTCACCTGTTTTACTTGCCTGGCAGTTTACATATTTAAAATATTTTTTTGACACCCTATCCAATTCGAACTGTGTATTCTAAAGACTGTGTCAGTGTAGATGCTCCTCGACTCTATACACAGTGAAGTGTCAATATCTTGGCTCTGTGAACTGTGGCGACTCCAGTGACCAGTGTCTACAGCCCTAGAAAATCAATTAGAAAGTCTCTAATTCGGATTGACTTTGGATTAGTAAAACATGTACAGTACGTATTAAACTCGTTCATGTAAATTTGCATAAATTCTATCGTTTAGATAGTTACCTTCTCTCCTATCCCCCACAGATGAAGGTGCTTTATTGAAATTTTTTAGTACAGCTCCATCTCCTCTACACAGTGAGCTTCTAACTCAGAAATAGACTACTTTGCTTTTCGGTTTCTAAATAGTTATGCCATTAGTTTCCGCTTAATTTTGGGTTTGAAATCTGACGCTGTCACAGACTTCACTCCTGGAATCTGGATTTGTGAGATCTTCGTCACCGACTTTTTTATTTTCTCGGACGTAGATTCCCGATTCTAAGATTCAAATCTGTGACAGCGTTAAATTCAGACGATGCACTAAATGGAAGGGGAAATGGAGCAGTACTCAACATCAGAATTGTACCCTATTTAATATGCATTAGATTAATTAAATAACTTGCTACTTTCCCCTAAATCGATAAGCTTAGCAACAATATCAAAACTTTTTATGAACACTTTATTTAATAAGGTAACACTTTTACAAGTGGTAAAATGATAAAGAAATTTTGTTGGAACAAAAGGAAAATTGGTTTATATCGGAGTTAAAAACTCGATGTATAGAGGAAGCGTAAAAACACAAGGCACAAAGAGGAACAAATCATTAAAAATCACAACATCTGATGCCCAATATGTTCTTGTAAGAATCAAATGGGAACATCCGTGATGTAACTGACGCAATTATCACAACGTCCATCACTTAGGACGCAAGATCCTGATGAAGGTGAGCTCGAGTTCGAGGAGTATAAAACAATTACAATCTGAAATATGTGATATCAAAGCAAAGTTATCCACACTGAAACAGGAAGTCTGGCGTGTGTCCCCAAGGTTTTCATTATATATCTATATCAAAATCTCAATACAGAATTAATGATAAAAAACTGGGGTCGAAAAGTGTAACGAACATTAGGGGTGGCAGTAATACCCCCTGGGGACGTCATCAGCAGATATCTGAGCCGGTGACACTGTAATAGAATAGTGGGCATCAGATGTTAAATAAATGGGCTTACATTTGGTTTACCCATATACCTTTTCTTCATTTTAATTGTGTATTCATATTTTATTAATTATAGTACTTTTATTCTGAATTAAATTATATAAAATGTAACGTTGTGATCATTTATCTCCATAATACAACTGCTACAGTAGTCGACTAATTATGTGCCTTCTTTAATTTTGGAGCAATCTAACTGCTTCTCTATCAAAGAGCTTATGAAAGAAAATTAATTAAATTTGATATTACTTCGAGGTAATTACAGTAGTTTTTACAAATATATGTTTTTAAAATTGTATTAAATGTTTGATTTTGATATGTTTTTTACAACCCTGTTTTCCTTTTTTGTGAGTCTAATGTGTTCATACATTCGTTAGAACATATTTGTAAATTACACCAAATAACAACAATAACACCAAATTCTGTTAATACCATTATTATTAATACGTAAGAGTTAATTCCATTTTCTTCCAATAAACTGCAGTCGATAAAAATAATATTCCGACTCATTTTGTATAACTGATCGAATTTATTTCCATCCAATATATGGTCAAAATTGGTCTCAATGGGTTTCAACAATTAATAAAGGCATCCCAAGTGATCTTTTCGTTAATAAAGTAACCTTGTTTTACTTCAATAGAGGAAAACGTAATTAAAATGAGTAATATGAGACATCTTGTTCCATGTCCTCTTGTATTATTTGTTATAATTTTTTAATTTCATTAAAATACAATCGAAATCGAATAGTGATATTAACGAAAAGTTATATGTATATCAAACTTTAAAATAACAATGAATTGACAACAAAACGAGTTAGAGTTTATTTCCTTTGGAATCACGATCTCTCCTCATAACCATTAACGATTCATAGCAGTCTGAGTAAACTCATAAAACCTAACGGCGTGGACATTACGTTACTTTATACACTTCAAGGTGTCTTACGAATATATCTTCACGCATCTGCAAGATTGTTTTTGAAAGATAATTTTAAGTTGTATTGGAGTAATTAACGGTATTTTTAACTGTAGTAAATCACTGTTTATAGTTTTTTAATATGCATATGTATCAGTTTAATCGTTTTACTAAGACAAATTGGGCAGTTTTAATATATGTTTATCATAACTTAAAAACACATAGCTTTACCACAGCATTTAGATTGAGAGAGTATATGCTTTATATATTATTTTTCTCTCGATCATGTGAAATTTGAAATATGTTGTTGACGTATGCTGATATGGTTACATCAAGTTGTACCAGGTGTGGTTCCCACATTGTGAGTGAAGTATTGAGCTAACTCCTATACAACAAGCTGTAACCTTCATTAATCGTATACTCATATAACAAGGTATGATTCTGCTATCCATCGAGCTGCTATAGCATAGCCAAGACTTATGATGAAAACACTCAACATGTGAAGGGTTTTGTGTAATAATGGATGCAGAATTTGTATGTATATATATATATATTTCTAATATATTTTACAAGATTATTAGGCATGTGATCATTTTAATGGAATTATAATTATACATGTTACATATAAGTAATATGTTGAGACGAATATTCTTGGTTGAACGTCGTTCAACTTATATTTTGCCTTTGTTAAATAACAGTGCTTATTCACTTTATTTTATAAGATGGTAATGCACTGCATTTTTTATTTTATAAGAATGTGATTCTCTTTTCATAAGTCATTAAATGTTTTAATTTAAGAAATAAGAACATTTATTCACGTAATAATTATTTTCATGCGTCAAAAAATGTATATATTTATTTAGGTATATAGTGTAAACCAAATAATCTCGTATATGCATTAATTTCATTCTTTTTTTCTATGTAAATGCTCTTTTGCTTATCAAGTTGAGGTATTTTACTATAGTTTTTTACTCTCTAAAACATAACGGCGGTCGAGATAGATCTCCAATGCCTTACTGTGCGAGGTGAAACCAAAAGGATTACAATCTATGTGAAATAAATATTAATTACCAAGCCAACATCATACAGTTCATCCATCTTTTTTTATTCATAAACATCACACGTGAATTAATTACTGCGTACACCGTAAAACAGTTCATAAGAATATATAAACCTTTCAAGTATAATTTTCATAATCTCTTTTAGCCAAATACACACATACTAAAAATAATCTAGAGCAAACTAAAACAATTTATAGATTTGTACATGAATTGTATTTTTTTGCTTACAGCAATTCTTTATAAATTAATTTTTTAAAGTTATAGCTAGTAAAATTTTCAATTGTTTGTTGTATAAGATTATTTTTAAATATACAAAAGAGAGTAACGTGCTAAAAAATTTAATATATTTATTTTTTGTTTTATGATTTTGTAAATTTTTCTATTATACGAGAAGTTGGCTTATCTGTTTATAGGACTACCTATAGTCTTATAAGTTTGAAAAAACAATACTTAGACATTTTTCAATTTCCTAAGTAACCTCCAGGAAAACTGATATGTTAGTAAAATACCTTTCAAAATAGTCACTGTTTTTTGTTCAATCTTACACTACTGAATATCTTCATAAATAAAATAAATGCATAGGCTTATGAGGGCTAAGAACAAAGTAAACAGTTAATCCGCATTTCAAAAAATAGTTATACAAAAACAAAATCCCGTATCATTTTCCAATTTACCAGTTCCCGTCCTGGTAGCTGTGGTTTCCATACAGTCCAGAATTAAAGATTAGCAGCGGAGAAAGTATAAACCTTTATTGACCCCTAAGGTAGTAAAAGCTCTCAATAAAATGGATTTCATAAACACAGTATCAAGAAGCATTAATGTTACGTTAACCACTTTCCTCCTAAAATTCTTTCAATATTATCCCCAAAAGCCATATTAGTTCACGTTACTGCGGCCCGGTGAGAAGCTGTGTTGTAATATAATATTTCACGGTGTAACATGCTCGATTTGTTATTAAATATAGAGGCTAAACCATGTTTAAATCCAATTTCCCAGTATTCACTATTGAATGAATAACACAAATTTTTCTATTTTTTACTACTTCAGCCGTCTTCCTTGTCTATTTACGCGACAGATACATGTAGTTTGATTTGTGTATGTAAATACATTTACAAATACCAGCCGTCACACAAAAAATAAATACTACTTCACTTCTATATTTGCATGTCGCCATTGATCTATTACGGCGAAAAAATCAAAGAAAAATCAAAAGCAAGAAATCTTAATAAAAATCTTTATTCTACAAAATTAATAAATAGTAAGGACAATCTTTATCTTTTATTGTCCGTTTACCAGTAACAATCAAGTGTAATTTATCATTTTTATTCAATCCTTTTTTTATCCAAAACAGTCAAAAAATCTGTTCGGCAAGACGTGTACTTTACAATCTTCCAACTCTGCAAATGATTGTAACCCGAATTTATCTTTAATTTTCTCTAAATTCATGATTTTATATTTCCTCTTTTTCCTCTAAATCAATTAATTTCTTATATTCTTTGAATTTTAGTTCACCAAACCTCATTTCACTTCCTTTAGTAGCTCCATTTACATAGAAACAAATCTTATTTTATTTCAATTAGTTTTTTGAAGCCAGTTCACGAAGCTAGATCACACAGCAATCTCACGAAGCAATCACACGAAGCAAACTCACGAAGCAAGGTCACGAAGCAGTCCCACGAGGGAAGCTCACGAAGCAAGTTTCACGAAGCACTGTCACGTAGCAAGCTCACGAAGAAAAGCCCACGAAGCAGTCTCTCACGAAGCCATGAACTATTTGTTAAAAATGATGTCAAATCTGCTTGAAATTAATGAAAAATCTGTTTGGAAAGCAATGATAATCTTATGGAAATATTGTCAAATACGCTTCGAATCAATGTAAAAATATACTAGAAATGTAGTCAAATCTACTTAGAATCAATGTAAAACTCTATTGGAAATATTGTCCAAATCTGCTTCGAATCAATGTAAAAATCTATTGTCAATGTTCTCATATCTGCTTCGAGCTTTTAAAATTGTGTACAACAAAAACGTTGTATGTTTAGGAATTTATGATTTTCTCTTACTCCACAACCGTATTTTGGTCTAAATCTATATTTATTGATGTAACTCATCTACATCAATTAATCTTTTAGGACTATATCACAGTTTTTTTCTTTATCTTCTGTATCGAATGTAAACTGAATCTGATTCTGCATTGTTTAATGCATGTACAGTACTCTTACCATTTCTGAACTGTATTTCTACAAGCTCTGGTTTAAATTTGTCGTCTAGAAGATTGTATAAGTTTATTATCAGATTCTTAAAGTTTGCTTCTTCATTTTGTATTAATTATAAGATTTTTTATTTCTTTCTCCTTTTATTTTTTCTGTTTCTCTTTTTAATAATGTTATTGCACTAGCCATTTATTTAAGACAAATTTTGAACAAAATTTAGTGAATTATTTAAAATGTTAAGTTTTCTCTTATAAAATAACCTGATTCTCTATACTGTTCTAA
>NW_025782887.1:0-32261 GCF_021130785.1 Homalodisca vitripennis | reverse complement strand
CCAATTTAAAGGTCAGTTAGTTGTCGAGATATCGTATAAGGATTAGTCTTGTGATTTTTAGGCAAAGAGGAACAAAATGGATTAATTACTCCAATGGACAGTTAGACAAAGAGACAAACAGGCAGAAATTAAATTATTTCTAGCCACATTTTTGATAGTGTTCGCTGAGACTCAGCCCAAAAAAAAAAAACACAATAAAATCCTACCTATCATAATCTAATATCGAGTTGTTCCAAAAAACACAGTTATGGATCAGTTGTATTTGTGACTAACGGAAGGATGCAAAAAGATACAGCGATTAGTCTCTGAGGGATATTCTGAAGCAGGATGTATTGGCAAAGATAATAAAGAAGTTTGTTAATTATTTAAGACAGTTCTATAATTATTCTAGAATATAAGTATGCAATATTGATAACTGTACACTAAAAAGCTATTTTCAAAGGTAAACATGTATTTTTAAACAAAATATTACCTACTATATGAGGCCTAGCCTGACAACTGTTATTAGAAAAGTTATTACTAATTTGGAAAAAAATGTTTCTCTCTGTTTTACCTCTTCGTTAACAGGCTGTGTCTTACTATATTCTATTCCATAATCTTTATATATGAAGGGCTCAGGGGAAGAAGGGGCAAAGTCAAATTTTTTTTGTTTAGTTTGCTATACCAGCGGATAGGTCAGATAAGTAGCTACCTCGTGTTAAAATTATACAGGAGAAAGAAAGAGGCTAGTTAGTTTAAAATCGTATTTAAAAAATATCCATACAGGTTATAAAGGAGGTAAGTCTGAGCGCTTCAGGCTAAGAAGGGGGCAAGTCAGCTGGCGAAGTAAACAGGAAATCGTCTGCAGGCTTTTCGTATCTGTAATATTGATTGTTCTCCAGTATTGATCCGTCAGTGTAGTTGATTTTGAGGTTATGTTTTAATGTTCTGCTGTTGTAATAGTGTTCTTTGCAGTTTTAAAATCTTTTGTGGTGAATAATGGAGAGTGAAAGTGAGTATGAAGAGCATAGTGCAGTGAATGAAGTGAAAAATACGAAGAAGAGAAAACAATTTGGACGTTTAAGTGATGCGAATAAGAAGTTGAACCTTCAGAGCCATACTCCAGGGCCTGATTGCCAATGTAAACATCTCAAATGCTTTGAAAATGTCCCACAAACATTGCCGGGAAAAGTATTTTGTTGAATTTCAATTTAATGAATTCTGTTGACGAACAAAATACTTATCTTTGTGGGCTTATTTCTGTGCAACAAATACAAAACAGGCGCCCTCGTTTAGCTGAAGATAAAGCTAATTTTCGTGATGCAACTATTCATACAGAGTCAGATTTTGTGTGATGAAACAGTAAAGGAAGTACAGGTTTGCCAGCAAGCATTTCGTTCAATTCACGGAATTGGAAAGAAAAAAAAAAACTACAAATCCTCCAAAGAGGTCTTAAAAAAGAAGGTAAGGCACCCCGAGACGGTCGAGGTAAGCACAATGGAAGGCCTAATTAACTTTCAGAAGAAGCCAAAACAGCTATAGTAGAACATATAGGGTCTTTCAAGGGCAGAAAAGGCCACTACAACCTGTCACAGTCCAACAAAATATAATTTACCAGAAGAATTAAAACATAAAAAAAAATGTTTTGATATGTTCTGTATTAAGCATGAAAAATATAAAAGTGTCCTATGAAACATACCGTACAATTTTCTCCACAGAATTTAATATATCATTTGGCTATCCCCGCATGGACACTTGTGGCACATGCGATGAGTAAATTGCAAAAATCAAAAATCTTAGAAGCAGAAAAAATTACATTTTAAATGTAAATACAGACACCGATCACATAGAGCCAAAGGATACTGAACTAAAACGCTTGCGTATTGAGAACACAGTTCATAAGAAAAAAGCTGAAAGGTTCTATTGAACGAAAAAGGATTGCAAAGCTCATTAGCAGAAAAAATGAAGACCTTGAGGCAACTTTGCTTTGATTTCCAGAAAAATCTGCCAGTCCCCTCAACTTGTCGACAAATGATGTGTACTATAGACGCCAGCTGTCAGTTTATACCTTTAACATTCACATTTTATCCACTGGAACCGGCGTTTTTTATACGTATCCACAGACTGTTGGTAGCAAAGGCAGTGACGAGGTTTGCTCCATGATTCACGATTTTGTATATAACTTTCTAGATCCCAATGTTAGACGACTGCGGCATTTTTTGCGATTCATGTGGAGGGCAAAACAAGAACTGGAATTGTTTTTAGATTCCTTCACCAACTGGTACATGAGCAACACAGATTTGATGAAATCATTGTTTTGTTTTCCCCATAAGAGGTCACTCCTACATGGAGACAGATAAGAATATGGGGAGTTATTAAGCAAAAGACTAGAGTCGAGCTACCAAGCCAATGGGCAGATGTGTTCAGGCAAGCCAGGGTTTAAGCCTCGACCCTTTGACGTTGTAGAAGTAAAGCAATCAATGTTTTCGGAACTGGTCTGGACTTCTCAATAGCATGTATTGTTAACAAGTGCCCCTTCAAATCCAGGCCAATAAGAGAACTTAAGATAAACTGGAACTCATCCTCGTTTCATCTTTTCATCGAAGCTCCTACAGTGGGCATTTTGATTCTGCAGTGGTTTTGTAACCGACAAGTGAAAAAAAGAAGGAACTTGGCAGACAAACGAATTCATTCTTCCAGATTATCTATATGAAGGTAGGTCTTATAACGTTATTAATTTAAGAAGCTTAGTATTAGAATAAGTGTTTGAGTGAAGGCTCTAATGTTATCGTGCCTTTAATCAAACAAAACGACAATAATATTCTATTTAACACAGTATTATTTTTATTTTTTTATGAACTGTATTTTTTCTATGTTCTTGTAATAAGAAATTATAAAGGAGTAGGATATGGAGAGGGAGGGATAATTTAGAAAACATTCTGAACCACTCATTTGATTTTTCAATGTAAATGGTTAGTGTTTAAATTAAAATTGTATAAAAATAAAAATTAATGTAATTAATTGTATTCATTTATATAAATTGAATTGTAATTAATTTACATCTCTACATTTACAGTTTTTGTTACATTTATAGATTTGATACCGATACCCAAGGCAAAGTATGAAGATGTGATAGCACTTGTCCAGGTTCTGCGAAAGAGAAGCTAGAGAGTACTTAGAAAACTTGCCATACAAGTAGAGAAGCTGAGAAAGTTGCAGAATGTCATGAATATTTAGTTTGTAATAGTTTTTTAACAATTAAAACAGGTGTTAACAAACAATCACTTTGTGTAGTAGATGACTTAACTCTTTTTTTCCCTGGACATCCATTTTATTTTCTATGACTTACCCCTTTATAACGTGTAAAATATGGAGTTTATAAACAATTTATGTTATTTTTAAAAAAATCAAGGAAGGTAAGACAATCTAACCTATAAAATTTTGTAGGATTTAAGATAAAACTGTATAAAGAATCTAAAAAAAATTAAGAAAACTCAAATTTTATATAGAGATTTCGATCTTAAAACTTAAAAATCAGTTTCCTGTAAAATCTACAAAAACTGACTTGCCCCCTTCTTCCCCTGAGCCCTTCATATGGTCCCTTTACCCATTGTTTATACTATAAAAAATGTTTAACAAAGTATAAGGTTTTACTCTTTGAGGCTTTTGGAAAGTTTTGGTTATTGTTATCAATAAATTACTGAATGTTTCTCGTGTATCTTTCCATAAAATTCATGTATTATTAAACGTCCTAAAACAATAAGTATTTTTCTATCTGAAAAGCTTGCTTATGTGTCTTATAATATATAAAGACACATAATATATAATATATATTATATGTCTTATAATATATAAGCAAGCTTAAATATTATAAGCTTGCTTATAAATATATAATATTATATATATAATAATTAATATATAATAATTTAATATAATATATATATATATATATATATATATATATTGATTTGTATTTAAACATTCCAAAAACTTTACTACTGCCTGGTTTATTTAGTTTTGATTTAGTAGGCAAGTAAGCTGGGGTGCTACGCCTGTAAGTTTCATGACCACCTAAATATGCGTCTCTAGGATAATAAATTAACTTTCCAAGACTAAATAATTATGATATAATGGTTTAAAAAATTTTACATCGAATTGTATGTTTCATGTTTTTTAATGACATGGACTTTTTATTTTTATTTGTATAATCATAGAAATAATTCAGAAATTTACAAAGTGTTAAAAACCCATTTGAGCATTTTAGTACTGCTTCATCTAAATTATACTCTGAAACAATTTGAGCTGAAACATTCATGTATTATTTCATATATTAAACTCATGTTGTAATTCTTTAGAAGCATACTTTATGCCATTGATAACCATAACTCGCTAACTATCTAGATAAATTGTCCATCATTTATTAAACTATTTAAATAAAGAAAAGCTAGATTCAACATGTTTAAAAAAAATTTAAGTTAGAGTTTCAAACACAACACTTTTGATAAATACATCAAATATATATTTGTCGGATTTTAAAATAAAAAAATGCTTTATTACAAACTATCTACTGCTTCCAGTTATATTTAATTAGGTATTTTAAGGATTATAGATACAGTAAATATTAATCGAATAGCATACAAGTAAAGGCAGGTGCATGGTGTCAATCCAATAAACTTTTTTGATTCTAATATCATTTTCAGATCTATTCAACTATGAAAAAATAGGGTATCCTATCCAACTATTCGTTTTCTGTTTCAATCCTATAAAAGCTTCCTAATATTGAGATTGTTGTATAGAGACAGGAGTGCATTTCATTACATAAAATATCAGGACTTTGGGTATTATAGTGGGTATTATAGTTGGGTATCATAGTGGTTTTCTGATTATTCGTATATCAAGTAAAGTTACACCTTTGAAATTTTTAAGGTATCTATTTCTTTTAACCCGGGAGAAAGTCACCCTAGATATTTTACGTAGATGGTCGCGCGTATAGAAAAAATCTAACATCTGACACCTTTTGTTTTACAGCTTTTCAAAAACGTATTCTTATACCAAGTATCAATTAATTAGTTATTGGAATATTCTCTGAAGGTAATATTTTAATATTTTAATAAAATCTATATTTTATCCAAACCAAAGTGTGTAATTACAACTAAAAATATTGGACAGTATAAAATAGAAGATCAACTTTTTTATAGTGTTTAATTTTTAATGTACAATATCAATACAAACAGAATTTTTACTTTTGCATTGAGACAAGTTTTAAGCAATGTTTTGCATCATTACAATTTATACAAGTTAGTCTGGTGAAGGCTGTGTGCTCTTTACAAAGTGGTTGTTTGACAGCCCTCACATTTGTGCTGTGTGAATCTATTTTTCCTCTTCGGATAATAGGCACATCGTATTTTCTCCATTTGGTTTCCTGCTAAAAACAAACTATATTAAAATTGTTTACCTATATTAATTTAGTAATTTTATATAAAATATTTTTAATTTTTTATATAAACTTGCTAGTTCCTAGAAACATTATATTTTATAATTTTATAATACATTTCTATATTTCTATTAGGTACTATAATACAACAATATAGCAATATAAATGAAAATAATATTTTGTTTTATATTTGGAAATGCTAGAAAACATACCTTGGAGGTACCTCTCGTCTTGGAGGATCCTGGCCGGTGACTGTTTTGATTGACTGTTTCAATGAAGATGGAAGGCTTGCAATATATGACCTTTTGAGAAGGTGAGGTGTTGCCAGTTGTTTTGCCAACTCTGCTATGTACATCCTTCTGGGAATGAGATTACCAGTATTGGATTTAAATATTATTTGGCTGTTGATTTATCCCAAGTTTAGCAATCCAATGAACAATGTCATAGGCCCAGCGGTTGCTAATTCTCTTTACAGAATATTCTTTTTTCATACGATCGACAACATCGACACCTCCCTTTGTTAGATTATAAAACGTTATGACATCTGGTTTGTAAAGGTCACCGCTGCTTATATCAATTGAATCATCAGTTGTGAAATGTAGAGATCAAAAGAACATTTATTCTCCTCTTAGGGACATATGAGACAAGAAGAGTATGATTTGGTGGAGTCTTAAATCCGAAAACACTACTGCAAACAGGTCTTGTATTTACATCTTTGAAGACTTCAGGAACTTGCGGCTTATTTTTTCTTATTGTACCAACAGTGGTAATTTTGTGATTCACAAATAAGTCGTTAGCAAGTGGAACCGACGTGTAGTAGTTGTCGGTAGTAGTAAGATTCCGTCCACTACCATCAATTGGTTTTGATCAACCTTTTTACAACACTAGCTGCATCGTTATCTAATTCATATGGCCCTACAGGTTGTTTTTCCACAGTATACTTCCATATTTAAAGTATAAAATGTCCTAGAGTCAACCAAACGCATACATTTTCACCCCATATTTATCAGGGTTTATTTCCAATATACTGTCTAAAATTTGCACTTGCCCCTAAAGGCATTTCATCTATTACGACGTATTCCCCTGGAGAGTAACTTGCAATAGATAGTCTGACAAAACTCCTTAAAAACTTCCCTAAATGCTGCTAAATTGTCTAGTTTTTGTCTCTCATCACGTGTATCTTTGTCGTCAAATCTTATCCCTCTGACAAGGGTATGAAAACGTCTTTCACTCATTTACTGCTCGGGAAGTACTCCGGTGACGTTCCATCAGTAGCCCACATCTCAGAAGTATGAGCATGGTTTGGCATTTTTTACCCCTAATATGTATAACATACCAAAAAAGCTGAAAGTTCTTCAAAATCAGTTTGTGGGCAGTCTTTTTGACCACGCGAATAGGACTCACTCATTGATAGAAGTTCTTTGTTAGTCCAACTTAGTATTCGATGAATCCATTTCGTCTGGAAAAAATACTTTCCAGTAATCTAATTGAGTCACTTTGTTTTTTGCCACTGATTTGACTCCAGGTAATGAAATAATAACGTTTTCCTTTGTGGTTTTGGTATTGCGAATGTTTGTAGGCTTGTGAACCAACCATTTAGTGTATGGATCTTTCCCTACATAATACATAGGCTGACTTATCAGAGGACCTTGTACATATTGAATATTTGATGTCGAAGCTAAAAGTGCAGTTGCAGCTTGTGAATGTTCTATTTCCATTTTGCACAGTGTCTTCTTGTCGTAACACACTTTCACAATCTGATTGGTCTGTATTTGTGTTATGGTCCGAGTATTCAGTCTGGGCATTCACTTTCATTCATAGAATCGCAGTTGTCAAGCTCACTCTCCTCAACTTCATCAATCTATCCAAAAATAAGGGCTTCATGCGATTTATTAGCCATTGCACTAAACTAAATTAAATTAAATTACAAAAAAACAGCACTCAAAACAACAACACAAAACGAAATATACACTGACATAAAAGGTCGTACCGTTAGACAAAATTTAACAATAGGCAGTAACGTATCCGGTCGAGCGTTAGATTCCGACTGCGGGTCCGTGCGCGCCCCACTTCCAATCCTACCCCCACCCCTCCGGCTGCATGAGTCATTGGAAAAAACAACGTGCAACAGGCGTCTTATTATAGTAAAGGACACATACCTAGGCCCTCAATCGCCTACGACTGCAGATAAAAAAATTTTCAATACAACGATTAGTTATGTTAGAAAAAATCTAACAGGTTGACCGTTCCCGGGTTAAATTTATAATGTTAAATTCAAAAGACACAATCCTTTTACATTCGAATTACTGAAACAAAATTATATATGTTTCTTTGTTTTTGTTACACTGATTTATTAGGGTAGCCAAGAATTAATAATAAAATGTGTTCTCTGTATTCTAGTACAGCTACGCATTCATAAAGTTATATTTAAATCAGTAATGTACTTATTTTATTTTACCGTCTAACAGAGAATTTTGCAAGAGACTTCACAGCAGGAATCTATAGGTCTCGAAACTCTGAGAGTATCGCAGAGAGTGCTGCCATGTTCGTGCATACAGATCAGGTGTTATTTCACGGGCAGTTTAACAACGTTTTCTTGGAGGTCACGAATCTAAAATTTATTCCTGTGTGCCACTTCCCTCGTTTACCAAGGACGTACAAGCGTGTACCAATCTAAACAATATTCTGAGTAGAACTACCTCATAAACCGCATGATTCATTTTCATATATTATTTGTTGATGTTTTCTTGCGTTCGATTGACTGGTACTGAATCTGACATTAAAATGGGGAAAGGAACTTGCCAAACACCTATTAAAAAAATTATGTAACTCTATTATAATATACACAAATAAATATCAACATTATGACCCAATAATATTTTCATGAAATTAAGAAGATACTTAAATCAATTAACTATATAACATTTAACTAAATTGTTTCTGGTTTAAAAGATGTTTATTTTAAATTTAGAACATTTAACCAAATATGGTATATAGGCAACAAAATAATCGCCTCAATCAAATTAATTTATATCCGCCTATTATCCTAACATAATCGAAAAGAACGTATACACATTAAATGGTGTCTAAATTTGAGAATATTATATAGTTGTACTAACACAGTTTGTAGAAGAATTGTTCATCGTTGTGTTAATTTTCCCTAGATTCAACCCATTCGGACTTATAAAAGATCTTATAATAACTAAAATAAAACTTACTAAAAATATTACTTGGAATCCTTTTAACAAGCAAATTTTTACGCGAGTTGGCAAATAAACTATCAATCACTATTTTTTCTGTACAAAAATTATAACTAATTCTCGAACGAATATAACAAATATTGTTTTCGTATTATAAATAATGACTACATTATGTTTAAAGTCCTACCAATATATTTCAGTTCTAGGACTTCACATTATTCTTTTACACACGTCAATCTTCTTCATTTTGTTTCTCTCTTTTTTATGTTTTTCTGTTGATGAAGGAAAATGTAAACAGGCCTTGGAGTAAATTGCTAAATGCTTAAACACTTTTTAATGGTGATGATATACATATATATAAAACTGATGCGATATAAAACGGGGGGTCCATGGTTCGAATCTATAAACTTTTCACCTTAAGCCAAAGTCGTTGATTGGCACATTGCTTTCACTTTTCTATTTGAAAGAAACATGAAAGTGAGGTCTGTGTAAATTACATATATTTTGCAGATTCTAAATTATGGGTCTATAAGTAAAAAAATACGTATTTTAAAATGTCTTTTCCAAACTAATGAAAAATAAAAAACATTGCCAGCAGCTAATTATTAATTTTCAAGTGCATTGCAATTTCCTAAGATATGTCACATAAACATATTTATAAAAAATTCCCAACCATTAAACTAAATATTAATAAAACCTTAAGAAAATATCAGTGTGAAGAGAATGTGAAACGTCCCACGTCCGAAAAACGTTACAAAAGAAACACTGAATGAGCGAGTGGAAATTGCCGTCACTAGTTCACACATGTCTGCAAAACGGATTAAACTCAGTGTTTTGGTTGAGAAATAGTGCTTTAGTCAATATCCCATCGGCTGATCCCGAACTGACAAATGTCCATTTGTTCTCTCGGCGGGGTGGGAGCTCAGTCTCGCTAGGCAAGCTGTAATTCACTACGATGTGTAGAACTAACACTAAGCTGTAATGATTATATTACATTCATTGTGTATGTACTCTAAAGTAATTTTTTTACATAAAAATGTTTTTTTTAATATTGTATGGTTTTTACACATATTTCAACTAACTTACTAAAATCAACCTTAAAATAATTAGTGTTTAACTAAAAAATATTCTACACTAAAGCTTTATTTACCTGTGTAAGAAGAAATGCAATTATTTGTATGGCTTTTAGTGGCATAAGTTAATTTCATTGGTAAATTTGTAAAAATTAAACACGTATTAAACTTGCTCTTTTCATTTAGAACTTCTAGATTTTTTTCAGTGCTTTAAGTCCTTAGAGAAAATTCGGCCTGTGGTAGATCTCAGTCAGCAAGATGGCATATAAAAACTCTTCTAGATGCTCTTAGTCTATAGAATATAGTGTATAGTCTATACATATAATTCCTGCATCAATCCTGGCTCTGAGCGTTGCACAGCTATAAACAGGGTTTCATTTCAGTCGCCCTATAGACTTTTTCATTAATGTCAGCTTTGGTCTTTAGAAACTGAATTCCCCAACTTGTTCAAAAACTCTTGGTGTATTTTAGCTCTGAGACGACAATTCCCTAGTTGCTTTCACCATATAAATAATGCCAGCCTTAAAAGCTGTCTTAATTTTCTTTGCATTTGATGCTAACTTCGACATTTGAATTAATTACAGTAAACAATGAAATACATCTAAAAGCTTAATTTTTCTTTGATTTAGAGACATCAATAATTTTAATTATATGTTGTAGTGGATTATTATGCAATTTGTATTTTATAATTGTAGCTTAAAATCAAGTCCCATAGAATCGACTTGGTTTTACCTTTAAAAGCAGAAATCGCCAATAGATTAGGTCTAAAAACTGAATTTAAAACACCTTAAGAAGGAAGAATGTTTAGGTGAAACTTATTTTCAATAGATAAAAACAAATGTTAGTTTATATTTACAATTAATTTCTAACTGTTTTATGCATTCATGAAAACTTGGAGGAAATAAATCTTGTCTTGGAGATCTGATATGCTTGCCCGGCAAGAGTTTATTACTAAAGATATTTAAATTTTTTCTTCCACTTCTATATTTACGATACATACAAATTGTACAATATGTACGTGAAAAATATATAAGATTGATCGATACATATCCATTATAGTTACAATACAAATTAATTTGGCTAGGTTATATTTCACTACATACCTCTATATGTATGTAACTTCTTCAAAATAAATTACTTGTAATTTATTCGTGATTCAAATCCATACACGTATGAGACGTATAGAGTACATGTTCTGAACACGCTTATATGTTTTGAAATATTCTCCACCCTTTGGAATAAAGGACTCTAATAACCATCGTTTGTGAAGATTTATCCAATGAAACTATAATAATATTAAAGAACGTCTATAACCATTAAGATCTAGTAGTTTAAAATTTATCCCTTATCTATAAAAGTAGCCTTTGTACAATTCTCAAGTAACATTTTCTGTTAAAAAGTTAAAATATGTAATGTATTTTTAAAAATCAAATACACTTAATAAGTCCAAAAAAACATAAGTAATCAGACGTGTCTTTGAAGTAATTCTCATATGTAACTAGATAGATTAAGTGTAAAAACTATAGTATATAAATACATGTACTACACCATCTATAAACAATATTGTCTCTAAATATTAATCACAAATGCAAGTACATCCGTTTGCAAGTACTATATAAATAACAACTATAAATAGCTTTATTCTCCGTTTTTTTACTTCGGAAGCTATCATTGCAGATATAATGAATATTTTCTAATATAAAATTAAAACGTCACACATATTAAAGCCTTATTAATTTTAGGCAAAAATAATAAAAGTATTCGGCATGTTTAAATTACTTCTCATTACTTTTACATCAGTAGTTGTTGTAAAAACGTTACTTTTCGTGTTTTATCACGGAATGTTCTCACTGGTAGAACGCTATGAGTTATGCATTCAGAAACGAGGCAATATAACGTTTGGAGGTTCTCATTTCTTAACCAACCATAAAGTCCGCTACACTTTTAAATTTATATTGTTTCCAGATATCCACAGTATATTGCTCTAAAAGGACTTTGAGGAAAGAGGTGGGGTAAATATCCGAAATTCATTTCTCTTCCAACGTTATTACTTAGCTAACGTGCTATGTAATAATTTCGGTGTGTACAATAAGGATTAAAAATTACGTCCGTATCGGAGCCAATTCATCTAATAAACAGTATATAACACAGATCGATATAATGTTTAAAGTAAACATTACAGCCGTCAAAAATGTTAGGGGGTGAAAACTAAAAGCAATTGTTTTAAGGGAAAAGCAGGTCATACTATTATATGAAGTGTTAATATATAATGTAGTGTTTATACAAATAAAGTCTCCATAGCTGTCATTAAATGTAATTATTTTTAAATTACACGGCTAATTAAAACACCAATGTTTGCCAACCGTATACCCTGCTTTAAAAACATTATAGTTTTAATATTACATTCAATAATCGTATTTAAAATTGGAAATAATATATATTATGTGCTCTGATATTATTAATAAGTACGAAAAAGTATTGACTTCCTTCATAATCATTTCCGAAATTTCTGTTATTTGTAATTTAAAAACCATTTAAAAAGGATTGCGTTATATTAACACTACTTATGACAGTAGATAATATTACTAAAATAAATTGTTCAAATATTAAAAAATTGTAGGAAAACGTGTTTGTTTTTATTTCCGATTGGTCATTATTTTATTGTTCAACCACAATTGTATGTATTTTTCGTGTATATTAGTAGACCTCGTGTCATCATGAACTTGGTCAAGTAGTCTTTTATATTTACTTGTTTGTAAATTACGTAAGAATATTTTTTATGTTAAACAGTTAACTTGAATAGCGAAATTACAATAATAGCAACACAGTTAATTATGATATTCTTTTGTTATTTTATTTCACACACTGTCCTAATTTAAATGAAATGATGATGGGATATTGTAAAAAGCTAATTTTAATAATAATACATGATACGTTATATCTTGGCAATGAACACCATATAGGGGAAAGCCGCGGTGAACCAAACAGAAAAACATAAGACACCTGTGCGGCCATTAGTCTCTGTTATGTAGTCTGTGGGGGGTACATACATTAATATTGTTCATAGCTACTATGTTAAACGGATTGTCGTAACTACAAGTATAGCAAACATCGAAATGACTGTGCAGAAATGATTACATAATACCATATTTTACTAATACTCTTGTACTCTTCGGAGAGCGACTTTGAATAGTTCAGGTAATTCTTTTTTTTATTCGAAGAAAAACAGAAAAGTCCTTATGAAGAAATAAATAGAAAGAATTTTCTTAAAGAAATTTTATAATTCTGTAATAGCATATTATGTACTTAAAATAACCCAAATTTTATAAAAACAGAGGTATTAAATTTCAGCTTAACTCGTAAAAGTGCCAGATACATTTAAATATAATTGAACCATTTTATTTCTTTACTGTTACAACAACTAAACATAGCCCGTGAGAACAGTGTTTCCAATGGCGCAGTGTATCGGGTAAAAACTGCCAGGGACAATTGTGGTGTACATATCTGAATCTAATATAAATAGTCAGCTATCTAAAATATATTTGTTAAGATAGGAATGTTGATTATCGATCTGGCCGTTGGCGGTTATTATGTATGTGACGTCATATGAGACCATACTGTTTGAATAAATCCTATTGGCTACTGAGGTCACGCCACTTCTCCCCGCCAACGTACCTTACCGTTCCAGCAGCGAGTGTTCTGCCCAGTCCAGTTTTACCCACGGTCCGTGAAACCCGTGTCCTCCCGACCAAGATGTAGTACAATAGTTTCCCTTAATTGGTGTAATTTATTTACCCAGTATTATTTACCACACCGGCCACGAACATCACAAATGGCGACGAGGATTTGTGGAAATTAGTATTAGTGCGAAATTCCGAGTGTACATCGCCGCTGGACATCAACAGTGAACACCACGTGCGCGCGAACAACACGAGGACAGTTTTGATCGAGTGAACATCACAAAATGGCGAGAGTGAACATCACGGAGGATTAACAGTACGAATTTTCTTTAGTTTCAAACCAATTAGTGTGGGAGGAAGTGTAGTGTGCAACCAAATTATTTTAGATACTAGTTGATGTGGCAAGTACAATTAGACGAAACTACCGTTTCCTGTAACTAATATAATGGCGCAAATAGGCGTTATCGGGGGAATATGACGGGTCAGTTGAAACCTGGGCGTCATACATCGAACGTTTTGAGCTGTTTGTGGACTGTAATAGCATTGACGCGGTTAAAAAGGTCAGTACGCTTTTAACTGTGATAGGGGTAAAAAACGTTATAGTTTGTTGAGAGACCTGTGCACTCCTAATAAACCGTCGGAAAAGACATTTAATGAACTGGTGCAACTTGTGCAAAAACATTTATTCCCGACACCTAGCTTCATCGCGGAGAGCGATATCGTTTTAGTAAGCGAGTACAGTTGGAAGGCGAGTCGGTTGCCGAGTATATTGCAAATTTGAAAAAAATGACAACCCATTGTGACTTTGGCGCGTCGCTAAATGATTACTTGAGAGACAGACTGGTAAGTGGCATCAGAAGTGAAAGTGCCAAACAAAAACTTTTATCGGAAGCCTCGTTAACGTTCGAGCAAGCGACCAAAATAGTGCTTTTCAATGGAGCAAGCCAGAAAAAATCGGCGGCAGCTCTATCAGTCGGAAGACCCGAGCGGATCCATCAGTTGAGCAGGCGTGGTGACAAAGGAGGGGGTGGAGATTCGGAATGGCGCCACCGCATTCCAGACGCATTCCCAGACAGCACGGAGCGAACAACGCTGGAGCGGCCTGGAAGGGAGCAGGGGGAACAGCCAAGGTCAGCGGCCGGCACGTCACCAGGGCCTTCTGGATGGCAGAGCGGCGATCATCGCCAGGTGGCCAGGCAGTGGCAGTGCGCAATGTTTATGTTGTGGCCTCACAGGGCATTTTCCGTTCACAGTGCAGGTTTAATTAGGTGTGAAGTGTCATTTTCTGTGGTAAAACAAAACCACATAGCAAAAGTGTGTCGTTCTAAGTTAGCTGGTCGGCAAGGTACAAATTGTAAATAGAGATAAGACTAATTTTAGAGATAGTAAAAGCACTGGGAATTCCAAAAATTATCGCAAACATAAACTACCTAGAAGGTGTTGATGACAGTAATCAGGTGTCAGGGGGACACTGAGCAATTTGTGGAGGATGTAGCCAATTTATTTAGAATGAATTGAAAATGTGACTGACAGGGTCAAGGTAGACCCAATTCAGCTTTGATTTATTTGTTAATGGTTAAAAGCTTAACGTTTGAGGTTGATACAGGGGCTTCTGTGAGTGTTTGCAGTGAGGAATATTACAATTTGTCTCATTTCCCAGATGTGTAAATTAGAACCTAGTAAGTTAACACTCAGCTCTTATACTGATCAACCGATCACACCTGTAGGCAAGATCAAAGTTGAAGTTAATATATAACAAAGTAAACAAAGTAATGGACTTGTATGTCATCAAGTCCGGTGCTCATCCACTTATAGGTTGGGAATGGTTAAGTGCTCTAGGGGTTGAAATTTCGTTTAAAAATAATTAACAGGTTATTTGAGATAAGTAAAACCAATTGCCGATAGTTGTCTTGAACTTAAGAAGAAGTTGTTCAAAGAATTTCCTAAGGTATTCAGTGACGAGATAGGTTGTTTTAAAGGCGAGCCTGTAAAGTTAACAGTAAAAGATAAACACGGTTCCTAAATATTTCAAAACCCATTCCAATACCTTTTTCCCCTGAAAGCCAAGGTTGAAAACGAAACTAGCTAGGCTTAGTAGATGGAGGAAGTGTTAATACCTGTAAGTAGCTCAGATTGGGGTTACGCCCATAAGTTCCTGTATTAAAGAAATGTGGTTCAGTCAGGATTTGCGGTGATTTTAAAAGTAACCTTGAAACCCTTGTTTAGAAGTAGAAAAATTTCCATTACCAAGAATAGATGAGTTGTTCGCAAACCTGCAAAAGGGCGAGGAAGTTTAGTAAGATCGATTTGTGTCAAGCATATACCCAATTAGAGTTAGATCCAGAGTCTCAGAAACTGTGTACTATAAGTACACACAAAGGTTTATTTTGTTATTCCCGTGTCCCTTTTGGCATAACGTCAGCAAGTGCTATTTTTCAAAAGAAAATAGAGCAGACTCTCCAGGGTATAGATCAAATTGCAGTATTTTTAGATGATATTCTAATAACCGCTGTAAATGATAAGGCTCATTATGAGAAGTTAAGAGAAGTGTGTAAGAGGTTGAATGAGAAAGGCTTAACTGTCAAAAAGAAGTAAATGTACTTTCTTTGCTGACCAAGTAGAGTATTTGGGGTTTGTCATTGACAAACACGGTTTGCACACCGATCCCAAGAAAAGTAGAAGCAATCAAGAACGCACCTATCCCAAAGAATGTCACAGAAATTAAATCGCTAATTGGGCTAATTAACTATTATTCTAAATTTCTTCCAAATTTATTCAAGCATTTTAAGCCCATTGTACAATTTATTAAAGAAAGACGTTCCATTTGATTTCAACAGGCAATGTGTTCAGGCATTCGATAGAGTAAAAGAACTACTAAGTAGTGAGACTATTTTAGCTCACTATGACGGCAAACTTCCGTTGAAGCTGGCGTTAGACGCGAGTTCTTTTGGACTAGGTGCGGTCCTGAGTGTTGTCACACCAGAAGGTATTGAAAAACCATTAGCATACCAGTCTAGAACGCTAACTAATGCTGAAAAGAACTACTCCCAGATCGATCGAGAGGCTCTAGCAATCGTCTGGGGCGTTGAAGAAATTTAACCAATATCTGTATGGTAGGGAATTTACTTTATGTACGGACCACAAACCGCTTCTATCAATATTTGGTCCTCATAAGGGTTTGTCAGTGTTTAGCGCTAGCAGATTGCAGCGATATAGTTTATTTTTGTCAGGGTACAAGTTTAATATAGAATATATAAAATCAGCTGATCACGGTTAATGCCGACGCGTTCAGCAGGCTACCACTGACAATGAAAGAGCCGGAAGTGAGCGACGATGACCACTGGAAGGGCAGTTATTTGCATTGTCTTTTGGAAAGCTCTGTGCCTTTTAACTTTTGAGAATGTACAAGCAGAAAACGCTAAAAGATCCAATTTTATGCAAAGTTATTGGTTATGTAAGGCACGGGTGGCCCAATAGCATCTCTGGGGATGACAAGGAGTTGTTGCCATATTTTGCAAGGAGGGAAGAGTTGTCCTATAGTAAATAATATATTGGTTTGGGGTTTACAAAGTAGTAGTGCCTAGCAAAATGAGAAAAATATGTGCTGGACGAGCTTCACTCATCCCACATGGGTATAGTCAAAATGAAATCGATAGCTCGTAGTTATGTTTTGGTGGCCTAATATTGATGATCAAATTGTGTCCCTGGCAAATAATTGTTCTTCCTGTTTAATGGAGAGAAATAACCCTAGCAAGTGTCAGCTGCATACGTGGCATTATCCCTCAAGTCCATGGCAAAGGCTTCACATGGATTATTTAGGTCCGATTAATGGAAAAATGTATCTACTAATTGTTGATGCGCACAGCAAGTGGCTGGAAGTGTTTCCTGTAGCTTCCACTTCAGCCAAATGTAGCCATAAAATCATTTAAGAGATTTGTTCAGTAGGTTTGGTCTGCCAGAGACTGTCCACAGTGACAATGGTCCACCATTTTCCTCATTCGAATTTCATAATTTTATGTCAAACAATGGTATCAGACATACTTTGAGTCCTCCATACCATCCCATGAGTAACGGTTTGGCAGAGAACTCTGTCAAATATGCTAAGAATAAGATCAAATGTGCTTTACGTGATAAGAAAGATGTAAATATAGCTTTAAGTAGAATATTGTTTGATTATCGAAATGCTGTTCATGCTACCACCAATGAGACCCCAGCAAAGTTGATGTTTAATAGGCAATTAAGGACTAGGTTAGATTTATTAAGGCCTAACCTGTCAATGACAGTAAGTAAAAGACAAGACAAGCAAAAGGAGTATTTCTCTGGAACTAAAGTTAGACTATTTTATCCTGGTCAAAATGTAATTGTTAGGGACTATCGCACCCGTGACAAATGGGTTAGTGCTACGGTAATAAAGCAGATCAGCAATGTTATATACGAAGTTGAATTGACGTCTGGCATTGTGTTCAGACGGCATATTGATCAGATTGTAGCCGTGCAGGGAGAGCCAGCTGATGTAAACAAACAGGTAGAATCAGCTGACGCTTTCGATGACAGTTCCTCTTTCCCCCCGGTCATGACGCCGGTGGGGCGAGAGAACCAATAGCAGTGAGTCCCCACTCTCCGCCGAGCGGCCGTGTGGCTCGCTCTCCTCCGCTCTCAGTGTGTCGTGCCGTTCTAACGGTAAACAAACAGCTGATCGTGGCAACACGTCACCGGCTGCGACGGCAGCTGTCATGCCGCGTCAGCTGTTCCCAAACAACAACAATGATAGACGCTATCCTGTGCGGATTAGAAATCCGTGGATAGGCTGAACTTGTAAATTATATTGTTTTGTTTCTATTTTAGTTTGTTTCATTATATTGTTTTTATGTCTTAGTTGTGATAACCAAAGCGTTCATACCATTTTACTTAATTGTAGTTTAAGGAGAATTTATTGATTTTACTGTATTAATGTGTTAATTGAATTTCAACAATGTTTTTTTTGTTAAACTATGTAGTGTGTTATTTTGCAGTGTTTTTCAACTTTGGAAGGGAGGAAATGTGGTGTACATATCTGAATCTAATATAAATAGTCAGCTATCTAAAATATATTTGTTAAGATAGGAATGTTGATTATCGATCTGGCCGTTGGCGGTTATATGTATGTGACGTCATATGAGACCATACTGTTTGAATAAATCCTATTGGCTACTGAGGTCACGCCACTTCTCCCCGCCAACGTACCTTACCGTTCCAGCAGCGAGTGTTCTGCCCAGTCCAGTTTTACCCACGGTCCGTGAAACCCGCGTCCTCCCGACCAAGATGTAGTCCAATAGTTTTCCTTGATTGGTGTAATTTTATTACCCAGTATTATTACCACCGGCCACGAACATCACAGCCGGATCAACCAACGTCTAGCATGGCTGCTGCTTGGAATGGGTGATGACCGCTGAGCGATATTGTCCTTGCAAGCAGCACGCCTGCCCGGCCGTTGGTTCCCCAGGTTATGTTAGATAGGGTTTCTTAGCCCTAACTTCAAGACATCTTTACTTTATTTTCTATAGATGAACAGTTAGTCATGGGGGCACACGGTGTAAAATTAGTAAACTAAGAATTGATTTTAACACTAATACTGCAGTTGTTTGCTCAACTGCGTATTATGACTGAGTTCCACTCTAATATCTCCAGGCAGCCTGCATTGCCAGCACATTAAGACAAAAGAGTTCCAGATCTGGGAGCCAAATCACCGACAAGACTGTCTCAGCCAAATGTCATCACATAGACAGCCTCTTATATACATGTGTGGTACATAACGTCTTGTGATATATGTGTGCGTTTTCTTTCATATTACACATTGTGAATTGAACGATGTTGTATAATTATTGGCACAGACGAAGTGTATTTAACCTAAACCTAATTTAACGCCTATACACAGTGTTATAAACGTGAATTTAAATTTATATATTACTTTTCGTATAGTACTAAACAACTTTTACTCGTTACTTTTAGTGATTACGAATAACTTTTTTAATTTGCTTCATATAAGTTGAAAACAGATAGTAACATTAAATATAAACTTTACATCGTCCCAAAAACTTAGCCTTAATCGTATTATTAAAAAGTGTTGACAATTGGAAAGAATCTAAAAAAAATTTCTGATCATATTATCAGTATTACTCTTAGTTTTACTTAGAGAAACCTACTAAAAAATCTCATATCTAACTGTTAGATCACAATATATTTAAATACTAACAAATAAATGACAAATTAACATTAAGGCATTCTTAAATTTATATAGGTGTTTAAGATAAATATTATATCAGTGTTTATTTAAGAGGTTCAAGAGTAAAACAAAAAAACTGTATATAAATAAATAGTCTGTTAAATGAACTCTTTCAGTGAAGTAGTTTCTGCTTTCAGAAATCCGGTAATCAACTTACGGGAAAACAATTTTAAGCACCACAATAGTCGTTTGCCTAGTTGACCCGATCAAAATAATATAAATTACGTAGGTTTTTAAAGGTATGAATTAGAGAAAAAAAGTCAAATTTAACCAATTCATCTCAAGAACTTCAAATAATTTTTGAAAAGATAAGACACGTGTAATGTTATAAAATTTCAGTTTCGCAGAACAGCTTAAAACACACACACACACACCACACACACAATTACATATAAGTATAAATATTGTATATATATATAAGTATATTTATAATATAACGTATATTAGTATATATACTATACTATATATAATTGTCGTGAAAATTTTTTCCAAGACACCCTCTGATTTTTCAAGTAATATTGAGTTTTTAAAAAGGGAAAACAGTAACTCAATCTCTATGGGTAGTTTACCTGAAATTAAAGCTTTGTTTTCCTGATAAGAGTATACAGTAGGCAGTTAATTTTCAATTAAGTTCTAGGGTCTTGGAAAATTTCTAGGGAATTGGAAGCTCAGTGAAATAATTACTCTAAAGAAAAATGTTTTTCTTTTGTTTACGCTACAAGGCACACGCATTACTAGATTCATCGTAATTGGACGTCTGTAAGTATTACATAAACAAATTTACTTTTATAAGTTTCCAACTCCTTTAAAACCCCTATGGGGTGGTTGATCCTAATAAACAATCTTTATAAGGGACCTAAAACATTAGTCAGTTATAATCACAGTTTTATATGTGTATTAAAGTTATCATCCTGACAAATAAATAAATCGAAAAAATGTTTATTTTATTCCAGGGATTTGATAATACTATATCAAAATCAATACATGTTTACGGTAATTTAGTAGTTATTAGAGTACATATTTACCAAATTTAGATCTGCATAAGGATTTAAACAAATATATCTAATATATATACAACCGCATGTGTAACTGACTGACTGACTCACTCACTCACGTATACTAATTCTAACCTACTTCCAGATGAGTTAGAGACTTGAAATTTGGTACACAGATAGCTTTCCACGTGTAACCACCAGGAAAATCCCGAAAAAGTGAGAATTTTTCATTTTCAAACCCCTCAAAAAAATTCCCAAAAAATCGCGCATTCTTTACCCCTGCAGGCATTTTTTGTAAGAACGATAGCTGGCGGGCGAACCGTTGGAGCTAGCTCGGATCTGACGGAAAAATTCATGGTCAGGAATGAAGTAAACTACAAAAAAGGTCTAATGAACTTTTTGCTCTATCTTCCATGGTTTAAGCGACAAAAACGCTCGAACATTTGAAATTCCAGAGATTTTTTCGATAAAAATAATGTTTCAAGCCCGATAGCGGCCGAACCGTTGGTCGTAGCTCAAATCTGATTGACCCATCAAATTAGCAAATTGCGCGATCTACAGAAAAGGTCCAGTAATCTTTTGCCCTATCTCGATTGGTTTGGCCGAAAAACGTGATTATGTACAATTTTGTTGTAACTTTTACGCGAAACTTTTGTTTTTGGGGTCGATAGCGGCGAAACCATTGGTCGGAGGTCAAAATAAGACTAACGTTTTATTTAGGAAATAAGATGACCTACAAAAAAGGTCCAGTGACTTTTTACTATATTTCCCTTAGTTTGACCGCAAAACGCGATTAAGTGAAAATATTGGACATTTTCGCCTAAAAATTTACATTCCGGGCTTGATAGCGGCTAAACGGGTTGGTCGTAACTCAAAACAAATTTTAAACGGGATTTAGGAAATCACGTGATCTACAGAAAAGGTTCAGTGACTTCGGGAGTTGGCTGAGCGTTAGCTAAGCGTCAATAGTAGATAGGGGACAGAGGAATATTTATTATGTTCACAGACACAATACCCTCTAAAAAAGGCCCAAGTGTGTCATTAACCCCCCGGTAATATTAACCCCCCCCCGGGGATTTCCTGGTATGACCTGATAACCTCCTGTACATTCAACCCCCTGATGTGTTAACCCCCCTGGTAACATTAAACCCCCCCAGGGAATTTCCTGCCATGACCTCATGTCCGAATTTTTACCAGTCACCAAATCTCTTAACCCCCCCCCCCCTGGGAAGATCCTGGTATGACCAGATAACCCCCCTGGAGACTTATCCCCCGGTAACGTTAACAACCCCCCCTGGGAATTTGTTCATATGACCAGGACAATATCCTGACGAAATTAAACCCCCTCTTGTCTTAACCTCCTTAACATTAATCACCCACCCAGGGAATTTCTCGCCTTGACTAGATAGTCTCCTGGTGATATTAAACCCCCTGTTCGACTTAAAATACTGCCTTGAGGTCGGTTTTTATTATGTTTATACTAAACAATTCAAGATAGCTGACCCGTGCAGACTTTTCTCCCGAGCTCATTTCTGGCTAATCCATAGGTCGTAGATCAGATCTGAGGGCACAATCGAAAGACAAAATTAAATTTCCAACAAGAAAGGTCCAGTCACTTTTTGTCGTATCTTCTAACGGTTTAACCCGCCAAAATGCCCTCAAAGTCAAAAGTTTTTACGAATCCGGAAAAAAATCTATGAAAAAGGTCAATTTTTAAATCCCTTGTCATTTACTTAATGTCCGGACTTAACCAGTCACCGAATTCCGCTTATCCCCAAATTTGCAAGCGTTTAATTTGGGGGCCTGGGGGCGTAGCCCCCAGCGAGCCGAAGGCGAGTCTAATATATATACAACCGCATGTGTATTCAATTTCATTTCAGAAGCTTTGAAAGAAAAATGTTCAAAAAATATAATATAACCACAGAAAACACCGTATATTGCGTCACGTACGCTCATATACTGCAATGCCATGCCCCGGGCTGTAAACCCCGATACCCCGCTAACTCTCTTCTCAGAGAGTGTATCTTATGTAATAAAGTTTAAAATATTAAAAATAATTCTGTTTAGAATGCTGACAATTGAAAAAGTGGTAATAAGTGGTAAAAGTATAAGTCACGTTTAGATTATTTTAATCTCTAATTCACTTTATGAATATTATACAATCAAATTTTACAATAAATATCCCAATATTATTTTGGAATTACAATAAAAATTGTAATGGAAATAATTTATCTAATTAATGTTATTCACATCATGCTAAAACTTCAGCTTTGCCACGCAATGGTACTGCGAAATAATATAAATTTCATCAGCATTTTTTAATGTTATTTTTGCATAAATCGTTGCTATCTTAAACCTTAAAAGCTAATGTTCATTAAAATATGTGTCTATTATAATCTCTAAGGAAGTAAACTGCTTCATATACCTTGTTGGATAAATAAACTATCAATAACGGCATTTAAAATGGGACATCCTAAAACTTTCATATTGGACGTTGTCAATCATTCACGAAATTCCCTTTATTAAAGAACTAGTTATTATTCGGGGCTTTGAAGTCCATTTTCAAAATTGAAGTCCTCATATTTACTTTTAAAAGCACTTACGACCTAATGTTTTTTAAGCTCATATCAATTTCTTCAAACTTAAATAGGCATACACAAAGTACATATTATTTTAATGAGTATGGTGTAAGAGGAAATTGAATTTAACCCTAAGTTTAACTCTTATATCATGTATGTTCGAACGTTTCGGAGCATTTTATGGTTGAAATAATTATTGTTAATACTCCACAGCTACATTTAACTTATTGCCTAGATGAACAAAAATTCAAATAAATAGATCTCTGAATCCTACTTCGATCAAACCACTTTTACTTCCGACTCTTATAATATACATTGTATCTAAATTAAAACTTGTGTCCAGTGCCACGAATTAGATTTGCCGTGTTGTTCCTAATGAAAAAATATACAAATGTACATACGAATATGAAGTCTGTACGGTCTGGGGAAATTATCCTGACTACTTCTTCTCTACCTTAGTTAAAAAGGAAATTTCCTCATTTAACCTTATACATAATTCATGCAATATTTATCCATTTTAGGGTTTTTTGCTATTTGACTATCATCGATATTTTTTATCTATTATCTGCATAAGTTTTGTTCTTTTTACTGTTGACTGGAAAAGCATAAATCTTGTAAACTTGTATGAAGAAAAACAACAGATGATGGAAAGTAAAGTTTTCTTCACGTTAAGCAGGAGAGATTCATTCTGATTGTTTATTATTCTATAATCCACTTTTTTACTAGCATATTATTTCTACTATTCAAATGCCGAAAATGTCGTGTAATGTATAATACATAAATAATACTCAATTAAAATTGGAATCATAAAGGAACTTAAAAAATTAATTACGTTAAAACAGAATTTAATAAAAGTTTTGCTAAAGAAAAATTTAAAACCATTATTGACTTTTTAAAAACACATTTTAAGACATATAATTTCAACAATTTAAAGTACAAATGAAATAAAGAAATTATATTTTAATACATTGATTCTTTCTTATTATTTAAAAATATATAAAAATAAATATTTGATAATTAGCAAACAATAAATATTAAATTATATTATATATATATATATATAAAAACTATATATAAAATTATATATATAATACATATTTAATTATATATAATTGCGGTGTATATTACTTATTTATGCAGATAATATAATTCTATGTAAAATTATTCTTTGAGGTAAATAATTATTTACAATGAGCTTTCCATATTATTAATTACTAGTTTTCAAACGATTAGGACAATGACAGGCACAATATTTGGTGACCAGCTAAAAAAAACTTATAGATGAGGAAATTAAAGATTTATTTTTAACTATATAGTTTTTTAAGCTAAATGTAACCAACGGAAATGACATAATAGAAAAGTAAATTTTGTTAATGTTATGCAATAGTTACAATAAAGCAGTTATGTATTGTTATGTTGTGATATAGGACAGTTATGTTAATACACGGAAAGAGATGTAAATTAAGAAAGTTGTATAAAGAAAAGCTACAGATGATGAAAAGTAAAGGTTTATTCACATTAAGCAGGGGGAGATCAATTCAGAGGAAGCTTCTTAAAGATCTGTTAGAAGTGCCAAGAGGTTGTACGGCCTACTACGTCGTACATTGGATCTCAACTAGGAGGTAGTTGCAGGGTGAAATCCTTGTCATGAACGAAGCACTATTTAAACAGTACCATCAAGCTTGTATTAAATAGACTTTTCAAATTACTGTAAAATTCGCACAGATCATTGGCCCATGAGTACGGGCAAAATATTGATTAAAGGACATCGGTCTCTCCTAAAAAACAAAACTATATAAACATCAGTATATGAAATATATTAATTTAAACAAACTCTCCAATAATATAAAGTTTTTATTTTGTGAGGCCTTTCGTACTCAATGAGTACATCTTCAGACTCACACAACTGAATAAAAGTAATAATAACAATAGTAACATAAACATTTTTGTACTAAATAAAAACATATGTCATGAAAAATGTTTGTCATTGAATATTTCAAGATTCATCTTTAATTTATTTGATGTAACTAAAATATAAACTTTATTTTTATATATACATATAACATACTGTGCTGTCATAGAATATTAACCTCTTTGTATTTTTAATGACATATGTTTTTATCTAGTACAAAAATGTTTATGTTACTATTGTCATTATTACTTTTATTCAGTTGTGTGAGTCCGAAGATGTACTCATTGAGTACGAAAGGCCTCAAAAAATAAAAAACTTTAATATTATTGGAGAGTTTGTTTAAATTAATATATAATTTCCAATAAGACAAGAGCTTCAAGAATGTATCATTATATTATTTTGGCTGCATTATTAACGACCTCACTTTTTATTTAATAATATATACTGAATCAATCAATTACATACTTTTCTTAATTGTAACTGAAATGCTTTTCATATATCAACA
Source organism: Homalodisca vitripennis (assembly GCF_021130785.1). NCBI lineage: Eukaryota > Metazoa > Arthropoda > Insecta > Hemiptera > Cicadellidae > Homalodisca > Homalodisca vitripennis. Next base: position 6,642 of record NW_025782887.1, on the reverse strand, counting down.
TTATTTTGTGCTTTTCCAGCATAACTCTTATGACTCATAACAGGAATAACAAATTTATAACTGAATGGGGAAACGCTTTAGCCTAGATCTTTATGATAAAACGTAGATAAATAAAAATTTCTTTAAGGAGAATATCTCGTTAGTAAATAAAGGATTCAGTGACTAAAACAAATATACAATACAAAGTAATTTTTTTATACGTTTTCATGCATTCATAGACTAAAATTGAAGATTATTTAATCTTATAACAGTTATTATAAGGCAAGGTGAAACTCTATACCAATATTAAGTCACATTAACAACATATCACATAGGTTAACCCATCCCAGGCTTTCACATTAAGTCGTCGTATAAATTCTGTTGAATGCTACTGAAACGTGATTGCGCTAAGGTAATTCCATACCTTAAGAACTGGTCAACTGCGGTTATAGAATGCATTTACAAACATTGTTTATAGAACCGTGTTCACATTTTGTCTAAACATATTTTAACAAATTAATACTTGTATGTTATTTATATTAACTCTGTTTATAGTATTATGATTGAAATCGTAAGTTTTTTATGTGTTTATCTTTCAAATTTATATTAATGGTGAATGAAAAATCTTTAACTTATTTTAAGCGTTTAATACTATATAATATCAGTATAAAACACTGTTTTTTATGTATTATGAAAATTTACATTTTTATAATTATTCTAATACAAAACTCAATAATATTTATTACAAATACCAATGCTCATTATTAAAAAAAAAGTTACAGCTGCTTACCTTGTTTAATTGTTGATGTCTAGGTCGACTACCTTTCAATATATACATTACATTAGTTCGAAAACTAATAAAAACTAGTGGATTGGATGCCAACAAATGCATTATCCCTCAACCAAAACAGAGTTGGCAATCTATTGATTGAACGGACAGTGAGCAGTTTCCACTCCGTTATTTATTTCTGTCTTTGTAAACATTGTAAAATACGTGATTTTTCTGATAAATAATATTGAAAATAACTAGTTTACTTATGTTTCTTATCATAGTTGGAAATTAAAAATTAAATACTAATTATTACATCTTTGTTTTAAATTGATCGGTTATTTGTGCAAATTTTTGGTTTATAAATACACCATCTTCTTATTATCAGAAACATTCCCACAAAGAAACTTGAATAGCAGATAAGGTAAAACAAAAATAATGATCTCATTTAATTGATCTAATTGTACTTAACACATGACAATCATTTATATTTCATTTCAGTCCATTTTGTTTCTCCTTTCCTATTATTTGAGTTATAATAATATTAAATTAATATACCAATTTAAATTAAACGATAAAAAGTTTTAAAAAGAAATTTAATACTATATGTACCACTGAGACTACATTACTTGAATAAATATATTATCAAAACCTAGGAATGAAATGAAGTGTATATACCCATTTAGTGCTAACCTCAGCTATCAAGTTTCCAAAAGTAACTTTTTATGATTCGTTATAAACTAATATAGAATGTTGATATTTTACAAACGTAATGTATTTACTAATGTTACTAATAACCTAATTTTTAGATTTTCAATCCACTTGTAGTTTTATTTTACTGAACTGACTAACTGTGCTTGAGGTTTTATAACTTTTATAACCAACATTTTAGATAAGGTAGAAGATAATAAGTTAACGTGCAATGTTTGGTAGCCCGGAGGGAATGGGGTAATATGATAAAGACATAACGTCCAACAAACCTGGGTCTGGGAGTGGAAAGTTGTGCGAACTCAAAGTTGTTAACACATCAGCATTGGGTTATCGGTGTTTAATGTTCCTAACACAACTCCCCATTTCAACAGACATTACAAAAAGCGCAAAACTAGTCTCAACACCTTTTATACCTGTTAATATAATATTGTTTAAACAATAAATATTGTAAAGTTTTATTGCATATGTGTAAAAATTAATGGTTGAATTTTAAATATGAGAATTAATCTCCATCCATTACACAATTTTTTGACATATAAGTATCTATTAAATATATTAGCTAAGTCTTTTATAAATCAGAGATATATTTTCATCAATTCCCAATATCTTATTTCATAATTTTCTTCTTCTAAATTACTATATGGTATTAGGTCAAAATAAATAATTCAAAAATCTAAACAGTGACTGTTACTTTACCTCATTACACACAGACTAAATTGTTTATATATTTTAATCGGTTATCAAATCAGTTCAACATCACGTAAACGTGACTGGTGACTGTCTCGAAGTTGTTATAAACTTTTGGTGGTTCTAAAACACGGCAGTTTCTTGTCGTGGTTAACATTAAACGACACCACATGTAGAGTTTTTATAGCACAAACTTTGTTATTTGACACCAAAATTGTTTATACATCTGTGCTGTAACTTTTTTCTGAATAAAAACTAAAAAAAAACCTAATTTAACATTAGTTTACCTAAAAGTTTAAATCAAATCAAAACAAAATGTACTTTGGTCAATATCGAATATATGAACATTTGATTTAAAATTATCATTTCTAATGAGTAGAAAAATATTTTAACTTAATATTGGTGGACGTACTAAGGTTATTTACTGTTTCTGTAGTTTCTAAACTAGTATAAATTAACTATTACAAGTATATATGTTAGATTAAATCTAGTTAGTAGATGATACATTTTATTCCCCATATACACCAACAAAACAAAATATAAGAATCAAAGTTTTATTATTTTACTGAACAATATAAAATCACAGTACTTTAAAATAGGAGTGATTACTAATGAAAATGTGGTGAAAGGAGGAAAAACTGATTTTGCTTGCTGTCACAAAAAGTATGTTAGAAATTAATTGTAAAGTATAATTTCATTTCAATATTTAAATTTAGTCTTAAGACTCATTAAGCAGTCACATAGGTATATAGCAGACAGGCGGCTAACGATGAGCAATTTTTACGTGAAAAAAGAAAATTACAGGAGCTAGGAGAACGGCCATGTAATGTGTCTACCGATACAATGAACACAAAAAGTCCCATTAATAATATCATAGATAAATTAACTAAAAGTATTTTAAAGGGAAATGTTTAGTATCACATGCGAACAAAGATGAGTTTTCAAATCCTTAAGCGTGAGTAATGATTGTAGTATTTCTCAGGGGTAAGTGGAGAGATTATTCTTATCTTTTATATGTAAAGAATTTCTTTAGGCTATCCTTTACACGTTAGTCTGGTGCTTATACCACATACATAAACAAAGTACTTTAACTTAATAAGCTCAAAATATAAATTTGTCTAAATCTTTTCAGGAGGATTGTTGAAACAAAATAAAACAGAATGGCCTACAATTATTATTTTAAGTATTGTTTTCTTTACAAATCCTACAGAAAACATTCAGAAAAGTTTCTAATTTAAAGCATATTGATTGAAGGTACTTTGCCATACATATATTGTCCCTGTTAATTTTTAATTGGTTTGATTTTTCCAATAATACTTGTTTTATTTCTACCACTTCTTTTTTCAAGAATCTACCATCTATTTATTACTTGTTGAAGCGATAATGAACATTGGATTATATGGATTATATTATATTTTAAATTTCGTAATATAAAAAACATCCTTCAAAGATAAATTTAGCACAAGCTTGTCCTTTAAATGAAACATATTGCAAGTAATACACATTATTTACTCAATTAGATTTATATATATATATATATATATATATTGCATCAAAATTCTCCACGTAATTTACAATGTTTACAACCATCCAATGAATAATAGTCTCAGACTTAAGTCAAGTACCAGACACTGCAATAAAAGGAAGGTGAGGCAAATCTAAACTCACCCTTCTTACCATTGCTACGTTATGTGTAGAATCCTCGGTTGCTCCACGGTACTTAGAGATCGTGTCAGAAACCTCGTAGTGCACCCATTAGTGCACTGATGACACAATAAGACGTGTCACGTTACTTATTTATAGTTTATATCTGTTCACGAAACCAAATTAAGTTTCATTTTGAGCTTCTTCGTCGCCGAATTTCTTTAGATCTCTTCTGACGAACATGACTCCAGATTCCTAGAAACAAGTCTGAGAAAGCTTAAATTAACAGACACATCAATATAAGGAAGGCAAACTTGAGATAAACTCAAGATTCAAAGTGTATGAAGTTGAGCAACTCGAAGATGAATTTGGCATAATATTAACCAAAAACTCTATTATTAATCTTTATGTCAACGTATGGTAATTAAAAACGAAATTGACATAACAATTTATTTATGCCGAACAAAGGACCACCGCAATACAAAGAAATATCAATCAAAGATCACCTTATTAGGTGACAAGTTGAAAAAATATTTGCTACACAAAATAACCAGACTAAGTAACTACATTTAAAAATCTACGCATAATCTATAAATTTTACTTTATTATTCGTACTTGAAGTAAAACAAATTTCGGAACATATTGATCTAGTAAAAGTAATTATTATTAGTTGTCTCAATTTCAAAGGTAGTGTGGTCTAAATGTTATCTAATGGAATTCTGGTGAATATATAACTAGAGAAACTCACGCGGAAAAGTTTGGGGAAGCACTGTCAAAATACAACACTTTCCTCTGAATAAAACATTACATCAGTGTAAATGACTGACGGAACACGAAAGGCTCTCTGACCTAAAAAACGAGTTGAATAGCATTTCACAAGTCCGCTGTTTATTTTATCAACATACATCCTCTTTAAATTTATTTAGTGCATTGTCTCTACGTCAAACCATGCTTCTTAGTAACATGCTCATTCATTCATCATCCAATTTCTTTATTATTTACATACCAAATCATATTTATTTTAATCTCTTTGAATTTGTGATCTAAATGATGAAAAAATATAATATAAATTTACAGTAATAAATCTTCGACTATCCTTAGATGTATAATGGTAATATATGATTTATTCTTAAATTATTATTTTACACAACAGTACAAAGCAATATAATATGTAACAAACTTTTTTTTATTGAAATTGTAATGATAGAGCATATTCGTAGTACAGTAATGCAAAAAATTCGAAAAAAAAACATGAAATGCAATAGAAAATATAAACCATAAGTCGAATATGTCAAAATATTTAATAGTCATGAAAAAGCAAGAAATACACTCATATTCCTCTAGGAAATATAACACGAAACAACGCAAATGAATAACTATTCAAGAAAGACGTGTATGGGGTTATCTGTCTGTTATTTATGAACAAAATGTCAAAAACTAGTGGAGGTAATTATGCTGGATTTCTTCCACAGTGCAAAATAAAATAGATCCAATGATTAAACACTCAAACGTTTATTATGATTTAACTTTATATTATTTTAGACAAAAGCTCACATTTTACAGATTAAACCGTATTTAAGTATAAAAATATACAATAGGCCTTCTTAGCCTTTATCGGTTTATAACAGCCACTCACCTAGTTTTCTAAATGCTTGATGGCAAATTTGCCTTCCTTGTCCAATCTAGCCTTGTCCACGCGACCCCAGTTACGATTTTGGTCCTAAACTAAGCGACTGGCCGGAACCCATTTAAACACCCCCACCCATATAAAGGCAACCATATTGGTTAATAACCCAAAAATCAGTATACAGTATCTTTTTAAAGTGATCTAAAACTTAAGGTCCTATTACTACTTCTTTCGGAGGACCCTGCTGCTAAAATTTGACTTCAAAATAAGTAAGGGACTCTGCTACCATCATTTCACGTCTCATTCAGTAAATGTGTTGAAGGTTATCTAGACCGTTTCCTGTACTAGTCAGTTTTCTAGATTTTTCTCTCTCTGTAGATTAGACCACTTGCAGTACTTAAACTATCATAGTATTTCTATTTTTGACTAAGATGGATCACACCCTTACTAGTACTAAAGCTATCGGATACTAAAGCTATCAGAGTATTTCTCTTTTTTGTAAAAATATGTGTACTGAATTTTTTTTTATTAAGTAAATTAAAACTTACGGTCACAACAATGTTTACTTCTAACCCTTGACAACCCTTGCGACAAGTTCATATAAAATATGTAATAACCTCCTTGTCGTAAAACTTCGTGAATTCGACTATATAATAATTTTATTAACTTCAAACCAAAATAACTCATTTACTTATGACACAGCTCTAATACTCTCAATAAGGCGTAAAAACTCCCCGAAGTCAAATCTTACATATTTAATTATAAAGAAAATTACACTGCAAACGTTTTACAGTTAAACTACAGTAGTATAAAATTGGCATAACTGGCAAATTATACACAACTGTAAAATTATACCAATTCAAGTTATCGAATAAGGGAGAAATGCATGTTTTTGTATTGAGTACGTATCAAAAATATGTATAATTTTTACATTTTAGTCTTCTTTTTGTGAGAGGGGAATCAAAATTTATGTTTCTCTCCAGATAAACTGTACTAGTTTTTAATATATTTAGGTCAATGGTAAACTTAGTAGATTTAATATTACACATGAATAAAATATAGAAGCAGAAGGTTACAGACTAAAAAGATAATCACTATTCAAATCCACAGTAATTTGAGATAAGATCTTTTTAAGATACTACAAACAAAATTTATATAGCTGATTGTCTTCCTTTAGCTGTGTTATATAAAATCAGAATAATTTTTAGATGATTTCTAAATAATG
>NW_025782886.1:0-51503 GCF_021130785.1 Homalodisca vitripennis | reverse complement strand
GAAGCAGTTGACTTAAAGGATTTTTGCATTGAGATGATCTGTGAAATGGCTGCCCTGACAATATCATTGAAGGAAAAAGTCCTCTTTGTGATAGGAATTTACAGGACCCAGGGTAATGTAGAGACAGGTCTTGAAGTTATAAGTAACGTCCTGGAAAATGTTGCAACAGTAAAAACACTCTACAATACTGATTGGAGATATCAACATGAGACTGCCTTGCCAAAAGGAACAACCACCTAGAGCTAACGGACACACTTGATGGCTTTTGCATGTACAGGGTTGAGCTTCCTCTCACCAGAATTACACCAACATCACAAACCTCCATAGACTGTGTTTGCACTAACCTACCAACAGCAGATATAAAGGTGCAAGTACTCAACACCTGCATATCTGACCACACAAGCCTGATATGTGAAATAGTGAGCACAAGCACAGAATCACCAAGTGCCCCAATAACTAAAAAAAGAAAATTCAGTAACAAAAATATACTTGCATTCAAGAAAACCTTACAACAAGAAAACTGGACAGATGTATACAACACAATATGGATCCAAACAATGCATATACTAAGTTCAACACTACCATCCAACGGGCACTAAACCATGCATGTCCTTTAAGCATCACAAGGTAAAAAAAGAAGAAAACTCCCACTATAAATGACCAAACAGCGAGTAACTTAAAACAACAATACTTGAGAGCACAAAATGTGTACCTAGCTAGTGGTAGTGAGGAACATAAAAAAGGGCATCAGCCTTAAAAAAAAGACTATGACTTGCACCTCAGAAGAGCTAGACAGCAAATAAACATAACAAAAATAGCATAATCCAGCAACAAGTCAAAAGCCATCTAGAATGTAATCAACTCTGAGAAGAAATCAAAAGAAGACTCAAACAAACTAACCAAACTAAAGATTCAAGGACAGGAATAAACAGACCCGAAAGAAATAGCAGACTACCTAAACAATTTTTTCACTACTATAGCAGAAGAAACAATTAAAACCAACCATCAATACACAGGAAGACAATTCCCATTGACAGCACCCTCGACAGAAATCACAAACCTAGTATTAACACAGACATGCAGGCAAGAAATTTCTAAAATAGTTAAATCACTCTAACCTAAATCATCAACAGGATATGATAACATTCCTTCCAAACTGTTGAAGGCTTGCGAGAACGAACTAATAGATCCGTTGGTAAACATTACCAACAAGTCCTCCAGCGCAGGAATATTTCCTTCGGCACTCAAAATTGCTAAAGTATATCCAAAGTTTAAAAAAAGACTCTCCTACTCAGGCAGTTAACTACCGACCCATTTCACTTATACCCACCTTTTCAAAAGTGATTGAAAAAATAGTACTAACAAGACTGTTTGAACATCTTCTCCAAAACCAATTGCTAACACCCCATCAACACATCTTTCTGGCAGGGAAATCTACTACTACAGCACTGATTAGCTTAGTGGAATTCCTTTTTAACCAACGAGAAGAGGGTAATACATCAACAGTAATCCTCCTGGACTATAGTAAAGCATTGACTGCCTGAGCCATGACCAGCTCTTGAATAAGATAACTAATTTGGGAATACAAGGGAAAGGAAAGGAATGGTTCTCCAGCTACCTATTAGGTAGAAGTCAGTTTGTGGAAATAGTACACACCTCAAACAACAAAACAGAAACAATGAAATCCCAAATACAACCAACAACGCGAGGGGTCCCTCAAGGTTGTCTTGGCGTCTGTTTTGTTTATACTGTTCACAAATGACTTTCCACAGCATATGCAATTCCCTTATGTATGCTGACGACACAATACTTCTTCTTGGGAGACCTAATGTAGAACAAATTGGAGGTTGACAGCTTCATTGCACTGAATATGGCAGTTCAGTACTGCCGGAACAATGACCTTGCTGTAAACGAAAATAAAACATAACAGCTAATACTAGGAGGACAAAGAGAACATACCGGAAGGCTGCCCGGACTAGAAGAAATCACAAACACTAAATATCTGTGTGTCACATTGGATGATAATGGACAGCACATATAGACTCCCTCTGCAGTAAATTAAGTACAGGACTTTTTGTCTTAAGGCGAATTAAGAACACATGTGACTTGGCGACAGCAAAAGTAGCCTACCATGCCCTCTTTGAGTCACATCTTAGATACGGAATTGCTGTTTGGGGTGGTACTACCGCAGGAAACCTACAACATGTCCTTGTACTCCAAAAGCAAGCTATTAGAATCCTAAAAGACTTACGATCGAGAGACACCTGCAGGGAAGCCTTTCAAGAACTCAAAGTCCTCACAGTGCATGTACATCTTGTACATCTTAGAAGCAACAACTCATGTTTACATCAAGATGCCAGACCTGGCAAACAAGGGAACACAACACCAATATAACACCAGGCACGCCTCCAACTACTGTCTACCAATACACAGGCTCAGCTCAACTGAGAAGAAGACCAGCTACATCGGGGCCAAGATGTGGAATGCTCTGCCTGAAAACATGAAGAAATCAAATAAGCAGCTGTTTGGCCAATATCTCAAGACGTGGCTGCAAGAACACCCATTTTACTCTTTAAATGAATTTTTCAATCATTAAGCCGTATTGTATTGACCTGGTTGGACCTGTATTGTTCTTGTGTATTGTAAATTCTCTGTGACACCATTCTCATCTTGACGATGTAATAAAGATATTTTGACCTTGACTTATATTTCTTAGATTTTACTTTCATTCATTCACAACTCATTTTCCCTAAACAAAGTTGATACAATTAACAGAGTTGAGTGTGTCAAATGCTGGAGAGTTTGAAAATCAGAACTACTATGGAAAAAAGTTGTGCCGTCAGCATAAAGTATTGTGTGACTGCTTAAAACTAATGGTAGATCATTAACCAAAGAAAATAACAATGGTCCAATACAGAACCTTGCAGTACCCGATGTTTGATATAGGCTATATCTTATTTTTCTCTACTTAGATACACAACTTGTTGACAATTTTTTAGAAATTATTTAGTTACATTCACATTTACTCCATTAAAACCATAATAAGCCAACTTATGAAGTAATGTTTTATGATCAACAACATTAAACGATTTAATCAAGTCACAAAATGTTGCCTGTGCAAAGCTCTTAGATTCAAAACTCTGGATGACCTTACTAACCAAGGATTACATGGCATCTACTGTGGATAGACATTTCCTAAAACCAAACTGATGGCTACAGATAAGATTTAAATTATCTAAATAACTAGACATCTGACTGTAAATGACAGTCTCTAAGACTTTTGAGAAATAGGGGTCAACGAAATTGGTCTATAACTGGCTGCAGAATCTTTCTCCCCTTTCTTAAATACAGGTCAAACCCTAGACAGTTTTAGCATACTTGGAAATTCACCTTACTTTAAAAATTTGTTTATACAATAAGTTAATGGTTCAATTATATTGTAATGTTTTTCAGAAGATTACAATAACACTCATAGATTTTATTGTAACAAAAGTATACTATCGCAATACAAAGGCAATAGGTACTTAAAATTACATCAGTTGTTACTTATTGAAAAGTAAACATATACAAATAAGTTTGATAAGGACTATTATGTTTACTTGGAAAATAAGATGCAGTTTAATTAGGCTTGCAGATATTGGTGGTTATTTATTCTATATACTGAACACAAAAATTATTAAATTAATTTGGAGATACTCCCAGTCTTTTAAATTACTTTTTGCAACAGACTTTATGATTTTCCAAGCACATATGCTTTCATTGCCTGGTTTTTCTTTTCTACATTATGTGAGTGCTTGGCCTTGTTGATAGCATACTCATATTCCTTCTTAGTCTTGATGTAATCTAGTTGAATCCGTTTTGTATAGCCTATATATCTAATTATGCCATTAATTTATTCTTCATGTTTGTTAAATCCATACTCCCATAAATATACCATTTCTTTTGGGAAGGCAACCAAGCACTGAATGTGGCTTTGGTTCTCGTACTCAACTTGTTTTAAGTAAGATCCTATTCTCTCGGATTGTATGCTTGGGCCTCAAAAGCGTTTTGGACGTGAGTTTCAAGATGTAATGGATGAGTCTCACTAGACAGATGGATGTGTCTAATTGGTGACGTGCAAGATCTTATTGTAAGACTCATAGGACAAAAAAGATATTACATGAAGTGTAACAAAAGATATGAAAATCACCTGGCATCGTTTGAGCTTTCCTCTTCTGTATGGAAGATAACTGTGTATTTGTCAGGGTGGCAGATCTTGCAGGGAGGACATAGCTCCCCACAGACACCCACGCATTTATGGCCACAGTTCAGAAAGACAGAACAGGCTTGCTCACATATGTCACGGTCGCAAATTTCAGAGCATGGCCGAGAACACTTCAAATGGGGGCAAGCCCATGTGCATGGTTCCTGCAAGTAAGAAAAAAAAGAGGGAATGTAAGAGGAATGTTATTCAGGCTGTACCGTTGTTGATTCAGTTGCAAATATTTTCCTGAAAATCAGCTGGCTAGCTGCCAACAATCTGTTAGGAAAGTATCACTTACATGTCTTTTACTCATACATTCATAAGTGGTGGTATTACAAGGCTTTAACGCATTCAATTCATATGACGTGTAAGTACATCATCTAGATGCCTCAACATGTGCTGACGCGTAATTACATCCAAATTCTCGTCCTACATTTAGTTTGCTGATGTAAATGGCTATTGTCAGTGACATATAGAGGTTATAATATCATAAAAGGCCCTTTATTTAAAAAAAAGTTTTTTTATTTAGATTGGTTCGTAGTTTTATGCATCAGTAATAAGGATCCATTATATTTTCATAATCCCAATTGTCTAACTCTCAGTAAAATAAATAGGTATGCAAACTGTGAATCACGACTTCAATGAGTACAGTAGTGGTGACAGTTGTGAACCAAGTGTTAAAGAATTTAGTGACAATGATATTACTGAGCTTGACAATGGCCTTAAAACCTCAGTAAGTATATTATGTAATGTTTCATCCTGCCCTAAAGACAATTACTTGCCCTAGTTACAGTAGAACCTCGTTAATTCGACACTCGATAGTTCGACAGTCCGTATCATTCGACACCAGCCGTGACCAACATAACGTGACAGCAGGGGACAAGTGGTGTCCTTGACGGGCCCGCCATTGTTTGCCGTGAACGGCGCGCCACTGCCCTTTGTATAGCGCATCCTCCTCCCCCTCCCCTCTGACTCACCCGCTATTCTTAGTCGTCAACTCAGTTCGCTCGTGACGCTGCGGGAGTTAAGACGCGTTTTTGTTCCTTTCGTGATACGTTACTGTTTTACGATCGTTAGACATACGTAGTTGGTGTTACTGAACTGCTTTGTAATTTGTTTTGTTTTTTTAAAATGTCAGATAAAAAACGTAAAAGGTGCTTTGTTACGATGGAAATGAAATTAGATGCTCTAAAAAGGATTGACAAAGGTGATAAAGTGTACAGAAAGTGGCGAGTGATTTGAACGTTGGTCGGTCAACAGTGATTGGATGGAGGAAGTCTAGAAATGAAATTGAGTCTTGGTGTGTGAAAAGTGTGTGTTCAGAATCGTTAGACAAGAGGAGGAGTATGAAGAGGTCTGAGTATGAACAAGTAAGTGAAGCTCTTTTCCAGTGGTTTAGGATTCAGAGGGAGAAAGGGGACACCGATCTCAGGACCGATTTTACAGGAAAAGGCCTTGAAATTTTTATCAAAACTTTAAAGAAGAGGGAGAGCCTGAATTCACAGCAAGCTCTGGATGGCTGGACAGATGGAAAGAGAGGTATGTGGTATTAAACAATTGAGCATTTGTGGAGAAAAAACTGTCAGCAAAATCTCGATAGTTCACATGATTTTAAAATGAAATTTCAAGCTTTGATTGAAGAATTAGGCCTTAGTGGAGAGCAAATCTATAACTATGATGAAACTGGTCTGAATTTTAGAATGCTCCCAACAAAAAGTTTGGCTCTCAAACAAGAGAAAGCTGCAGCAGGATATAAAAAAAGTAAGGACAGAGTTACTGTGTTGGCTTGCAGTAACGCAACAGGAACTCATAAATTAAAATTGGCTCTGATAGGAAAGGCCAGGAAACCTAGAGCCTTCAAAAATATTAAAAATGAATGGTGACCATTTTGACCTCCCGTTTTTTACAGACACCAATCAAATGCTTGGATGTCAGAGAGCATTTTTAACGAATGGTTTCACAAACAGTTTGTGCCCGAAATTAAGAAGCATCTAAAGTCCCAGAACCTTCCAATGAAAGCACTCTTGATCCTCGACAATGCAACAACGCACCCGGCTGTAGATGTCATTCAAGACGGAGAAATTAAAGCTATGTTCTTGCCCCCTAACGTAACCTCCCTTTGCACAGCCTATGGACCAAGGAGTTTTGGTAACGCTTAAGAAGTTGTATAGGAAGAAACTCCTTTCATGTCTCATTCAAGCCCTAGATGAAGGAGTCGAATTAGTGGATAAGTTAAAAAAAAATTGATATGCTGGATGTTGTTGGCTGGATTTCCCAGGGCATGGGATGAAATCAATCCCTAACGCTCGTGCGTTCTTGGAGGAAGCTCTTGGACCACCAGGGAAATGAGTTCAACGAAGAAATTAAAGATGACGAGCTAGCCACTTTAATGGAAAAAATCCCAGGTTGTGAAGAAGCTTCACCTACAGATGTTTTCGAGTGGATGGAACAAGATGAAGAAAGCGGACCAACTTCAGAGGAAGAAATAGTTGATGCTTTAAAATCAAGAGAGGATAGTGGAAGAAGAGTCAGAAGACGACGAAGATACCACTCAAAAATCAAAACTGACACACAGCGAAGGTTGTAAAATTCTTTGAGGGAGCGATCCAGTATTTACAGGAACAAGGGACGACTGGAATGGACATTTTGTTTTCTTCGACGAATTACGTGACGAGGCGGCTCGGCGAAGAAACCAAAGTGAAAAACAATTAAAAATCACAAACTATTTTGCGTTGTAAAAAGTAAAACATGATGATGTAACCATGTTACAAGTTTATAGTTGTCCCATATTAATTTATTTTTGTTTATACATTTTGTTTTTTATCTAGCCTTATATTATGAATTGAGTTTGTTTATTTTTACATTTATTCATTTAATCATTAACTATTTTAAGAGGAAGAAGTACAGCACTGTAAAACAATGTAAGTTGATACATTTTGTTTTTCATCAGTTTAATATTTGTTTAGTTGTACATTGTTAATTAAATTACAGTCCATCTTAACATAAAACTCGCCTTTTTAATATTCCTTGTGTTAAAATCTATATACTCCCTATAGTTCGACCATCTTGATAGTTCGACACCCCGTTAGTCCACAAAGTGTCGAACTATCGAGGTTCTACTGTACCTTCAATACATGACCAAAACCACCGAGAACATACATCACCCCCCTCAACTGACACCACAACATGAGAAAACAACCTCCTCATGTTGAATTATAGTAGGATGACCTCTGAAGTAAACATTTTTGTAACAAACCAACAAGATTGAAAGTTCTATCGCCTGGCAACAAAAACAATAGATTATTTACAATTTATTATTGACAATATTGTTTCTTACATGCCATTATCAGGGTGGCTAATTTGTATGCAGTTGAGATATTTTTGAATGGAAATTTAATCACAAATTAACTATTGGGAAGACATTACATTGTCAGAATTTAGAACTATCACTGGCCTTTTTATTTCACACTAGCAACGTGAAGCTGCTTCAACTCCAACGGTATTGGATGAAAGACAAATCGTTTCATACCTGTTTTGGTACATATATGTCGAGAGATAGGCTTTTTGTTATACTAAGATGTATGCATCTAGCAAGCATATGAAGACAAAGATGACTGATTGCAAAATATCAAACCGACTGAATTATTTCAATAACAAATTTATTGGTATTATATTTATCCTCCTTACAAAGAGATCTTTAAATGAGTCTATGGTTTTATGAAGAGATCTGTAGATATTCAGAAATTATATAAACAGCAAAAGATATAAATATGATATAAAATTGTACATTCTGTGTGAACCTAATGACCTTGTAATACTATAATATGGTGCTATGTACTTTCTGGTGAAGGGCACTCAAGAAGTAGTACTTTATGTGACAGATGAATAATTAAAAAAAAGCACTCAATACTAGTATATGCAGATACCTTCTACAATAGTATCAAATTGATGGAAGCTGTTATTAAAAAGAGAAACATATTTAACAGGAACTCTTTAATTAGTCAGAGTTAATATCCCAAAAGAAGTTGTAAAAATAAATTAAGATAGGTGAGACAGCAGCAAAATATCATAATGGAGTTATAGTAAGAAAATGAAAAGACAAAAGGGATGTTTTGTAATCAGTACTTAACTGGTTTGAAATTTTATGGAAGAAAACAGGATTTGTCCGGACATTGGCCATTGTTCAGTACCTCAGAAACTTGTCTTGTTACTTATTTTTTGTATCACTGAATGGCAAATGTTCAGAAATATCCTATTTCCTTCACAATCCTTTCAAACCTAAAAACAAAGAAGCGACTAATAAGGAAGGAGTTGAAATGGTGAAGCCCCTACCTGTGATTTATTGAACACTTATATTATTGGTATTGATAGGAAAGAAACTTATGAGCTGCAATCCGAGTGAACGGAAAACGATTCATTGGTATAAATAGCTCCTAATCCAAATTTTGCAAATGGGCATACTGAATGCTTTCATATTGTATAACAAGCATAATCGCGACAAGAAAATGACAACTTGAGATTTTAGAGTGGCCATGATCAAGTCTTCTTGTACTTGAACCTAACGAGGTCAATAATGACGATGAAGTCTTGCATGAACATCGTGTAAGGCATTACCTACAATGCTAGCTTTACAACTCAATATAAAGAGAGGTAGAAAATGATGTCATGTTTTCTCTCTAAGGATTGTCCAAAAAAAAAAACCCAGCTCTATGAATGGAAAAAAGTGTTTTGAGAAATATCACAACAGAGAAACTTTTATTGTAAAAGGTGTAAACATTTGTAGAAAGAACATTGATAATTACGCAGCCAAGAATGGTATCTAATCTTATACCCAATGTTATTTTTCTTGTCAAAGCAGTAACTAATTTTGCCTTTATATTTTATCTTTTTACAAGAATAAAACTGGTTTGCAAAGTAAAGTTTATGCTATTTCTCTGCCTATTTTATTGAAGAAATTTGTTTCAAAGAAACAAAAGTGTTGAAATTCAATAAAAAATGTTATACTTAAAAAACTCATCAAGGAGAAAAATGTACATCAAGGCATTATAATTTACATGGTAAGTTATTTCTTGAATAATTTATTTGTGAACAATCGAGATAACAAATGTTTTAATATTAAGATAGCCATGACACATTAGCGCGTCTTCAGCACAGAGGCCAAAGCATTTTAGCTTGATTAATGCTGTGTGCTGGTGATGCAATTACGCAAAGTTTTTTTAAGGTAAAACTGACAGAACTTTATTGTTTTCCTTCAAAAAAACTATTTCAAGCACTTATTATAATAAAAACAAAATAAAATCTACTTCAGCACACAGAATAGTGCATTAAAATAGGTCAGCATTAACGTGTTAATATATTTATATCAAACATTTAACTATTTGTATTACTATTTTTTTAAATATGGTCATGATTGTACCAAATAATGAACAATACTAATAAAAAACATCTTGTCATTGCAGTAATTTGATACAAACTATGATATCTGTATAAGAAATGTTAATAGAATGAATAATGAAACAACAGTAATTATTAGTTTGACGATTATTATGCATGTATTCTGTCATACTATAAAAAATACTCATACATTATACAGTAGATCACTCATGATAGAGGCTTGTCAAAATTTTAGCGAAATTTCCAAGACTCTTATGTGAAACTCCTATTATGCTTAACATGTTTTGTTGATTGAACCATCTCATCCATTTCATCTGGTCCAGGACTTGCCACCAGCAAGCCATAGCTTGCGGGTGAGAGCTTTTAAGAACACAAGAACTCCTCCCATCAGTTGACAGGCTACTGATTTCAAAAATGTATGAAAATACATAGATATATGGGAATGATAGCTAATTTTATCTGTGTAATGTTTATGGATTGTGTAATTATACATTATGCTAATGAAATAATCAATAGTGACCGATTATCTATACAAGTATTTATATTAGTTACCTGGCATGGTTCACAAGGCGAGCCACACACACTAGTACACTGTTTATGTGAACACTTAGTATCGCACTTTTGTGGACAAGGTGGGCAGAGCATTTTACATGGAAATTCACAACTGAAAATAAAAACATTATTTAAAAAAATGTAATAATAAATTTAATGTTGTTGTTCAATAACACTTAAATCAAGTATTAAAATAGTCTATTAAAACATTAATTAAATATTTTTAACAATACTTTCCAACAAATTTAACCCACTAGAAATTTCATAAGATTATTATCCATATTATTTCAAACACAATTGATTATGAATGCTGAGTTAAGCTCCAATTCACCTTCCTCTTAGTTGTGTCTGGGATCTGAAAATGTTGCAGTCTTGACTCCTGAAATCTGGAGATAAATAAGTCATTGATGAAGAAGCTCAAAATGAACTTGTTACGTTGTTTCGACATCAAAGACACCTAGACTATAAGATATAGTGTAATATAGGTTAAGAGGTATTCTTATTGTTTCTTCAAGTGCACAGTTGAGTGTGCACCACAACGTGAGAATTTATTTTGATCTCTTCAGACAAACATGACTCCAGATTTTAGGAGTAGCAATTTACAACACTACAAATGTTATTTCTTTACAACCTGCCAAAATTCAAAGAAAAAATTTCTATGTATATTTTTACAGGAAACAAAACAGTTAGTGTAAACAATCATTCAATGCAAAATTTTTAATATCTGTGACTATTTCAACGTAGCCAGAACTGATTAACATATATAATTATGGTGAACAGACACAGTTTATTTCTTCTCCTTTGGTTACAGACACTAATTGGGTGCTGCACGGAAAGGAACCACCCAACCCTGGTAGCTCAGTTTCATTGGCTGATAATGTTCACTCTTCACATCAAAGTATCAGTAAAGAAAAATTAATTCATATGATTATCATTATTAAATCACAATTTACACTTTGCAGAGTAACAAATGCTCAAATGAAATAAAATTACAAACTGACAAATCATGCAATACGAAAACTAGACCGGTTTTACTTTCTTTACAGTTTTTATTATTCAACTGCTGACACAGTAAATTATTCACTCTGCCATAATTATCAATATATTTTGTATTTAATGTAGTGTACACCATTCGTTTGTTATGTAAATTATTTTTCAAAATTCCTCTTATCTTACTGTCTCTATATTACATAGCAACGAATAAAATGCCATCAAACAAGTGACCATTTAGCAGCAAGTGTCATATGACAGAAACTGGAACCTCATGTATCCAGTGATTGATTTGAAACTGACTTTTAATATGGACATTACATAATGTAAATAAAATTCAAAACTAACTGTAAATAGTACTTTTAATACATTACATGCAACCTTTACCAGATTAGCGCTAATAATGGTAAGCAGTTTAACTTACAGTAGTTTATAGACAGGATGTTATCATTCTTTAATAGTTTCATTAACTTCAATTATCTGTACATACGAGGGCTGTTTTTTAAGTAAGGGCCGTTCTCCCGTACACGGTAGTAGTTCGCGTTCCTGCCGTAACGAGCGTGCGCCCCGCCTCCCGGCATTCTTAGCGAACAACTTCATGCCAGTTGCAGCTCTGTAGCTAACCTGTATGCATTACTGTGGATCTTTAAAATGTTTAAGATTATCGAATCACCCGCCGCGTGTGAGATTCGGTCAGTGATACGATTTTTGACTGCAAGAAACATGTCGGCTGCTGACATTCACCGTCAGCTTTGTGAGGTGTATGGTGCCAAGGCAATGAGTGAAGGTAAAGTGCGGAAATGGGTCCGAGAATTTAAAGATGGCCGCGAAAATGTCCACGATGAAGATCGCTCAGGCCGGCATCTGTGATCACGGGAGATTTGATTACTGCAGTTGACGCAAAAATTCATGAGGACCGACGGTTCACAATAACCACTCTCTCTATGGAATTTCCTCAAGTGTCCAGGTCAGTACTGTACAAAATTGTGTCAGAAAACCTAAACTTTAAAAAAATTGTGCTCAAGATGGGTACCCAAACTCCTCACTGAGGATCACAAAAAAAAGATTAGATTAAGCAGTTCTTTGACTTTCTTGACCCGCTACGACGAGAGGAAGGAGACGACATGTTGAGTCGAATTGTCACAGGAGATGAAACATGGGTAGTATCCCATATCACTCCTGAATCAAAGCAACAGTCCATGGAATGGCGGCACACAACATCTCCAGTCAAAGCCAAGCAAACGCTGTCGCGGCGCAAAGTTATGGCAACTGTGTTCTGGGACAGACGCGGTGTTTTGCTAGTGGACTTTATGCCGCGAGGAATGACGATTAACTCAGAAGCCTACTGCGCAACCCTGGCCAGTCTCCGACGCGCCATTCAGAACAAAAGACACGGCATGCTGACAAAGGGAATTCTGCTCCTCCACGACAATGCAAGGCCTCACACCGCTGCTCGGACACAGGAAATGATCGACTCTTTTGGCTGGGAAGTTTTGAATCATCCGCCGTACAGCCCCGACCTTGCTCCGAGCGATTTCCACCTTTTTCGTTACTTGAAAAATCATCTTGGCGGGAAGCGCTACAATGACGACGAAGAAGTCAAGACGGCCGTGAACTCCTGGTTGTCAGAGCAGGCGGCAGATTTCTTTGAAGAGGGATTTCAAAACTTAGTTTTAAGATATGATAAGTGCCTTAACAAACAAGGCAACTATGTAGAAAAATAAAGAAAAGTATGCAGATTCTGAAAATAAATGTATTTTGAAAAAAATAATTGTTGTTTATTTACAAAAAAAAAAACGGCCCTTACTTAAAAAACAGCCCTCGTATTTTCATACAGATTGACAATGTCGTTGTCAATAAAATTAGCTTTTGCGGTACCTCGTCTTTCATGGTAAATAATATATTCCTAATTTTATTAATTTCACAGTAAAAAGTAAACATTTTTCTTTTTCCTTAAAAGATACTAATAAATCTTATTCAAGCTATACATATTAAAAATTAACTAATTAGGAAAGATAAACAGAAAGAGCATTTTATTATTAAATTTTCTATCACAAATTTTGTTCTATACTGAACTATAAATAATTTTTTTCAAAATCCTTATGAATCACATGATTTGAAGGTGTGCAGTTAATCCAATGATAATTTTGGAAAATGAGAGCATGGCACCTTAAGGCATGTAATTTTTATATTTAATCATACAACATGCTAATGAAATGTTATGTAACAATACATACTTGTAATACATTGGTGGTACCAGACAAAAATTTTGAAATATAAAAGTCAATGCCAGCAGCCAGAAAGTTATTTGTTGTACTCACGTATGTCCGCAAATAAGAAGTTTATGACAAGGCTCTTTACATATCTTGTGTACCCGGCCCTGGTGACAGGCATCACAGTCTCCCTTGCAGACACACCCACATGACAATAACGCTCCACAAGGCTTGTGGCATCTTCCATCTTAAAACAGACACCAAATCTTTACTTTACCTTAAATATACCTCATGTGAGGGTCATTCCAGCAGTTTTGATATACGAAAATATAGTACATCCATCAGTATTCTTATCATCTTTATGTGATCATGTCACCGTTTAAGTACTTAAAAAAACAAGGTTTAAGCTGTCTGCATTTTTTATGTAAGGACTGTAAAAAAAGTAATTAACTAGTCAGGAGAATTTCTGAAACACAATTTTATTACAATCTCAAAAAAAGTTTACACTAAAAAAAGTGTGTATCTTGGTTTTGATGTTGAAGGAGCACTCTTTTACTTCAAAACTCTTCAGAATAACTCTTCTTACAGAATAAAAATATTTTCGGAACATACTGTACTAATTACAAATATATATTATAAGACAAGGAAAATATCCTAGCTTAAATTTAGAAAATAAAGTTTTGAACTGCCATTCCAAAAGTATTACATTATTTTACTTGAACTCAGTGCATTTACCTGATGCAGTATGCAAGTGGTTCAATAGAGACTATTCATTTTTTACAACAAACACAATTTTACAGACTAAATCTTCTACAAGCAATGTAAACTCTGGCTGTGTTCTATAAAAACATACAGATTTTGAAATAATGAAATAATGATATTCATCAGTTGAACCTCTAGATGAACTGGATAAGTTGAAATCCCAAAAAATAGTACTTTCAAAGCATAAAATGATTCAATCAACGTTAGAACGAATAAATAATTTAGACTATAACTTAACTGCCAATTTGCTCAACAAGACCTCACATGGTGGTGGGGTAACTATTTGAGCAAGAAGCTAAGATAAAGGGAATTGATTAAATGCTTAGTAAAACAATATTTGAATGGTTGAGTTCAAAAATATGCTTCCTCTTAAAAGCTCAAATTTATTAGTAGTTGAATTTTACAGAAATCCAATAATATCTAATGTATTAGAATCAATCATAAGATTAAATAAAATGTTGTTCTGTTCAGTTTAAAAAATATGCTACCTCTTAAAAGCTCGAATTTATTAGTAGTTACATTTTACAGAAATTCAATAAAATCTAATGTATTAGAATCAATCATAAGATTAAATAAAATGTTCGAAATTTTAACAAGTAAGTTTAATAATGTAGTACTGGAATATAAAGATATAAATGTAGACTTGACGGAACATGCAACACTGATTGGGATTTGAAAAACATTTTAGTAGCTAATGGTATGAGATATCTGATAAATTTCCCAACCACAGTGACATTAGACATTTCTTCCACTAAATTAAAAAATAAACTTAAACAATACTTAATAGATGATACACCTTATTCATTCACTGATCTTTCAACAGAAAAAAATTAATTTACTGTTTATATAAAATCTGTGATTAATTTAATATTCTATACAATGGTATAAAAATAATATATTAATTGAAGATTAAAATTGGGTTTTAGTTCTTTATACTGATGAATAAAGAATATTTTGATTGATTGATTATATCACATTTACTACATTGTTGCATTTACAAAATATAAGTTTTACATATTTTATATACAGTTACAAGTATGTATTATAGATATATAGATGCATATCGTTATATTTGGGCAAAACTGTAGTATTTATGTAAAATTATTATTTTTATTCTAAAACATTTATTTCTATTAACACATTTTTGGATTATTTATTATTGTTTTACTATATATTTTTAGACTATAAGAATGTGTATTCTGAATCTACATAACATTTTAAATGTATTACATAAATGTTTTGAAACTGACTGTCTTCAAAAATAAAAGCCTAATAAGCGTTTGAAAGTAAAAGAATATTTATTTAATTTTGATTCTTTCACAATTTTGGACTAAAGGACACGCACTGATTTTTTTGTATTTTTACATATTATTGTTTTGTCTACTTTACTGAAAAAAGTAACACATAATATATTTCGCTACAAATTTATTTTTTACGATTTTCTGAAAAATTATTTTTGTGAATATGTGAATAAGCACAACGGTTGGGAAGAAAGGCCCAGGGGTTATAGGGTTAATAAACTAAAAAATATTAATTTAAAACTACTAAGTAGTTATTATGAGTTTTTTATTTTATAGATATAATTGGTGAACATTATATTTACTCAATTTTTTATTAGTCATGGAAGATACCTGTGGAATTTGAAGGGTTGTGTCCGCAGGGCATTTCAGGAAAAAGATCCAAATGTATGCAATCTGTGTTACCTGAACAATGAAAAAAATAAATGGTACAGTGAATAATTATTCCTCTATAATAGAAATATTTATTCCTCTCTGCCTAATTATTAAAACACTATCCATATACGCTAAGAAAAACAATAACATCAATCGTATCAATGAGTTGAATATAACAGATACCAGATTATTTAAGTGCTGTACTATTGGATGCCAAATTAATGTTCTGTATATAACTTTATCATGATATTAACCCTTACACCGCCAAGAGCCGATGTGATCGGCTTATTATTATAATTTTTTTTTCTGTGTGTATGAGTATTAAAATAAATTTTTATATTTTAATTTGAATTTTGTCTTACAAATTTTCTGTTATAGCGTATTTTGTGACAAAAGTAATAATTTCAATAAGTGTTGTAAACTTTTTTTAAATAAATTATTTTAAATTTTTGTAGACTGAAATTATCAAGAAAGGTTGTTTAGAAAAATGTGTGTGCATACCATATATATATATATATATATATATATATATATATCATTATTGTTTTATATATAGTCATAAAACATTAATATTTGTATAAAATATATCTTTATATATATAAATATATATATATATTAATGTGACTTTTCTGAAAAACTATTTTGTGAATATACGAATAAGCGCTTGGGAAGAAAAACCCGGCAATTGTAAGGTTAATAAATTATAACAGATTTATTTTAAAACTACTAAGTAGTTACTTTAAGTTTTTAAAATTTTTTTATGATTATAGTAAATGAAAAATTTATTTATTCACTTATTTTACTGAAATAGTTAAGGAGGGTACCTCTGGAACTGGAAGCCTTTGGAAAAAGATCCATATTTCTTCAATTTTTGTAACCTGAACAAAAGAAAAATTAATGTTAAAGTGAATAATTATTCCTTCTTGTCTGCTTATATATTCTTGTCTGCTTCATCATTAAAACACAATCCATATGCAGTGCGGAAAAATTAATATTTTTCAATAAGCAGGCAATAAGGAGAAGTCTAAATAAATACACTACAACTTTACTTATGTAAAAACATAGGAGGATTATGGAGGATCTGTACATGTATATAGATGATACATAATGATAAAATAAGAATCAAGAATGAATAGGAATTACAGAAGATATGTGTTATCTTTAATTATAAATATACATTTTTTTGTATTGTAATAGTACAAATTAATAAGAAATACAGCAAATTTCCGTCTCAGTAAGCACTTGAGGCATGCTGAATTATGAAATATTCCGGTTAATGGATATTTATTATCAGAGAAATAATGTAGAGATAATAAATAAACAAACAATCACAGTAAATCATGTTTTTATTATTCAAGTATAACCTCCAGGGTAGTACTCGTTATATGTGACTTTTATAAGAACTATTTTTAAATGATCTATTTACAACGTGTAGCCTACACATCACAACAATTGGGCGGAATACGGTCATCCCGGTTCATCATAGCCCCGTACTGTACTGCCTCTGCAGCCCTCTCTAGACACTGCTTGCCTATCTCAGAATGCAGTGGTGAGACATCAGTCATTTAGATTCTAACCTGTGCTGAGCACATTAACTGTGAAATTGATCTACCATAACTAGACTGGTTACACAGGCTGACAGCCGATGGCCATGGTCAGTCACGTGAATGCATATCACCAGATGTTGGCCCAATATGACACCTAGCCTCTTCATTACGCCCGACTTAACGCTGTGGCTACCAAGAAGGAATAAAACATTGTTCTGTATTAATTTATTGATGATTCACGTTGTTCAAGAAAATTTTACTATTTCTAAAAGGCATTACCAAACATGCAGAACTATAGAATGCCGGATTAATAGAAATTTACTGTACTGCATACAGCAGTCATTGAGTAAATCAAAACTGCTAATCCCCCCTCCATCCAAATGAGATTCTGGGTATCCCACTGTTACATCTAATAATCTAATTACTCCCTTTCAATATCTTTAATAGTACAAGGGTTGTTAGGAAAGTAGGTTATTGAGATATCTGATCTCAGTGGTGCTGTGTAGCTACGTTCAGTGAAAATCTGGAAGTGTCATAATGAATGTCGCTATACCATTCTAACCACTCCAACAAGTGTTCAAAATTATGAAAACTATCAACTTTCCAACGACTGTGAAGTACCTATAGTCATTAGATTTTTTTGTAAAGAAAATATAACCAGCTGAAATTCACCATTTTGTTTTGTGTATGGAGGAGACATTATAAGCTATACTATAGTTACAAATGATACAATTTATTTCTGAAGAATTAATTAATATTCACAACGAAAACTGAAACGGCCAATTGCCTGTGGATTTTGTTGCCACCTGTGGATACATACATAGGTGGCAGAATATTATTTATCAGGTATTTAAAAGCTTATAACTGGATACAATAAGTGCTTGAAAGCAAATGAAAAAAAAATATTGTATATGAGTTGTCCTTTTAACTGCATATAATAAAAAGCAGTAAATTTCAGTGTAATTTTTTATTTACTAAAACAATTTATTTTCCGATCGACCCTCATACTTCTAACGCTCAATTCTAATAATTCAATTCTATCACTAATAAAGGGTGGCCAATCAAAACCTATTTCTTTCAGGTTCCTGGTATTTTTGTTACCATTTATGATTATCTAGTCCATTTTAATCCAAATATAAACAACTGTAATACTGTATTTAACCTTATGCCTAATGCAATGATAAGGGTTTTTCATTGCCATCTGTACTTATAGGAAATGATGTGAAGGTATGGTAGCAGGGCATATTTTGATATAGAGTTTTGTAAGGAATTCAGTGACGATTCATCCCTACCACCTAATTTAAGTCTCTTTTATATATCTCCATCTCTTTCAATGTATCACCATAACATCGTGTATACATAATAGGTTTCCTTTATTGAATTATGAAGTTTGAAAAATACATATATCAAATTCTGAAAAAATTCAAAACATTCAGAAAGAGATCCAAATATTTCCAACAGTGCAATATTGGTACGCGCCTAAACTTTTTTCATTCCACAAGGTTGGTTTGACGTCAAGGTAATATAATCATCAAATTACCATCAAGCAGATAATGAACTCACATAAAACCAGTAGCCACACTGGTATTGGCAAATATAGA
Organism: Homalodisca vitripennis; assembly: GCF_021130785.1. Lineage (NCBI taxonomy): Eukaryota > Metazoa > Arthropoda > Insecta > Hemiptera > Cicadellidae > Homalodisca > Homalodisca vitripennis. The sequence goes on along the minus strand of NW_025782886.1, from coordinate 32,528 downwards.
TATAGAAAATACATACTTCATGTAAAATATTATTTAAAATCAGGTTATTTTGTTGCTGTACATTTTTAAATTGATTTTTTATACACAAAGAACTTCAAAAAACATGTTTGCTATCGGTGATTTCAATAGTGCTGATTAGCTGTCACCCTAATTTATATAGACTAATTTTGATTTGTGACTGAGCTTCAACACATCATTAGTTGGTAACAATTTCAGGGACATGCAAAATTTAAAGTCTGCAGATGGTTTTTTTATCGTGATATCTTGCCTCATGATACATTCACATTTTTGTTTGTTGAGTTAGGTTTCATAGCATTGTTTGAATAACAAAAGTTTTGGTGAGGTAGGGGGAGTACTACAACATTTTCACTGACTGCTTAAGTCTGAGATCTAAAATAGGTATTGTAAATCTGAAATATTGCAGATTTATTTTTATGTTTGTGCTTTTGCAGTGTATTCTAAACAATCTGGTTTTCTGAAAAATGAATACAAAAACGTTTGTAAAGAGAGTACAGTTTATAAAAATATCGTAAAATTATTAAGTATTTGGCATGATATAAAAGAATTTGTATCTCCTCAACACACACATAGAATGGTGTCACTTATTTAGAAGCAGTGTGGTGAACAATATTTTCCTAATTGTTATTTACTTAATAAAGTTTATTATAGTGGAGTGGCAAATGGTGAATTACTTCCATCCTCAACATCCGTTTCCGCTTCTTCGCCGATGTCCTGTTCACTGTCATTGGTGCTATTGTCAGATGAGTCATACAGTATAATAATAAATGTCTCTGATGTGTCATCAATTAAATGTTCCTTTCCATAATATATTTAACATCATCTTAAGATTTAAGAGGTCAATTACAAACTTCTACTCACTATTCTTTTGTTACTGAGTGAACATTCTCTTTGCGTAACACTGTGTTTTAACCCTTTAAAATTGGGAGGAGGCCGATTCTCTCGTTCAGCTAGGATCTAGTCTCAGTGGTTGTCCTCTCAACTCGCCGGGCCACATATAGCGCATGCACATGCAGTGGCTCCTTGTCCACCAAAAAAGAGCAATCAGGGTTCTAAAGGGTCTCCAGCCTAAAGAATCCTGTCGTCAAGCCTTTGCAGAGTTGAAAATACTCACTGTAGTGAATCTTTACATTCTGGAAGCAGTCTCTTTTCTCCATCTCAAGTCACCTGAAGCAGCAAGAACTGGTGCCCAAATTCACAGCTACAACACCAGACATGCCTCTAGCTACCAACTCCTTGTACACAGACTGACAGCTACAGAAAGGAAACCGACCTACACTGGAGCCAAGTTATGGAATGCCCTTCCAGAGGACCTGAAGAAGACCAGCAGGCTGCAGTTTGGACAACTCCTGAAGTGCTGGCTACAATAACATCCTTTCTACCAACTTGATGAATTTTATCAATGGACTGACAATGCCTAACCACTGAATTTTAACATGTATTTCTATGACCCTTGTTCTTATCTCTATGATAATGTACAAAAGAATGGAAGGGTACCGCAAAATAGAACGTTGAAGGGACCTACAACAGTCTGTGATTCATTCGAAATTGAAAAGAAAAACAGCACAAATTTTTTAGGTTTAACAATAGATCATCATCTGAATTGGGATGAACACATTCATAAGCTTTTAATTAAAATAAATTCTGGTGTCTATGCATTACGGAGAATGAGTTACTACAGTAACCTAAAAACTTAGAAAAATCTATATTTCGCTTATGTTCATTCTCACATCTCTTTTTGCATAGCCCTTTATGGTTCAACTAAACAAATAAAAATGGAAAATAATATATATTAAAACAACAAAGAAAGGCAATACAGATAATGCTGAAGCTGAAATATAATGATTCAGCTAAAGAACATATTAAACATTTAAAATTTTTTACTGTTTATGGACAATATATTTTTGAATCAATCCTTCTAGTAAAAAATCAACAATTAAATTTAAATTCTAAGACACCCAGTCACCATTACAACACTAGAGCAAAAAACGAGATTATTCCGAACCATAAGTTGAAATTTTTTGAAAAAAAACCTACATACATGGGGAACAAATTTTTAAAATACATCCCACAAAACATAAAAACTGAAAGTGGCCCTAAGTTCAAAAAAAATCTAAAAGAGTACCTGATCAACAAAGCCCTCTATTCCATTGAGGAACTATCCACCTCTCTTTATAGTTTCCAAGATGCTTGCAATTAAGTACTAGCTGTACTTAACATTGTAAATATTATTTAGGTAGTATCTAGAACTTTGACACTATTCATTGTATCACATGTACATAAAAATGAATAAAGAATTTTGAATTGAATTGAATTGAAATGTCAATAAACAATATAGTGGGCGGATGTGTTCTATGTCATTACACGAAGTTTGCATTACCATAACCATCACTTTTACTCGGATACAAATGACAGTATTTGACCTTTGGCTCTTTAAATTAAATTCCAAAATAATTTACACAGTTTGTTAGTTTCAAAGATGAAATTTTATTGATCGATTACTTGTTATTTGCTTTTACAGGAGCTGGGTAATATGCAATTTAAGCTATAGGTTGATCTGTTTTTAAAGTATTTTTATTTGCAGGATAAAATTACAATCTGTCCCAATTAAGTTTCTAGCATCTACATAATATTATCTCATTTCCATATTTTGAGCATTGTCTCCACCAAATGCACTAGTATTTTAATAAATAGATAGGATACACATGGTAGCTACAGTGACAGTGATAGTCAGATAAAAAGTATTTCTGAACAGTGTGTACTACGGTATGTGCTCCAAATGACCCTAAGGAGGTTCACTTCTGGTTGGTTTATACCTTCCACAGCAAAAACCAATATGTTACTTAAATCTGGGCAATCTTATGGAAGTCCAGGAGTGGCATATCATTAACTGCAAATTTTGAGATTCTGAGGTGCAAGGGTAATTCCATAGGTTTAGTCTACTGCGGGAGATGACAGAGTTGATGGCATTTGTTCCCTAAGAGTCAAAGATTCTTGCTAGCCTAGACATAAGGCTGTGCCACCCCCTGCCTGCTTTGACTGGAGAGGCTGGTTCAGAGCTGGTTTCACCTTCTTCCGATGTTACATGACTTGAGATTAGTGCCCTAAATTCTTCCTCATGGATCTTGACAGGAGGCGGCCCCTACCCCCAACCTTAGCCACCCAGAATATCCTGTCACTCCGAAAGCAGCCAGAAATATTAATTTAGTTACTTATTTGGCTGAGAGCTCGCAGCACTTTTCAGCCACAGTTGGATAAGAATTGAATTCAATAACTGCGCAATATAGTGGGCCACACCCAGTAGCCTGGCAATCTGAAAGGGAAAACAAGGCAACTAGGCATGGCCACTTGAGCTGAGGGACAGGACGTGGTCTAAATCAATGACCTGAGGCAGAGAACATCCCATGGCCACATTTGTGGCCTGGCAATATGAGAGGACACTCATATGAATTTCATGCTGATTGAAAAAAGGTTAAATGTTATATTTATAATATTTTTGACCTAAAAAATTTGTTTCTTATTCCCAAAATATTTTCATGCAAGGGTTGTGTCCATAGATTTCTAACAATTCAAATCTTTTAAATATGTCCATAAGTTGTTTTATTAAACTGTACCGTTAATGAACAATGTATTAAACTTCAATCCTTAATCTTGTAACCACTTGATTATTTATTCATTTTGGAGTTTGAATTGGGTTTTATTGATTTAAACGTTGAGATATATAACATTACCAATAACTATCAGAGAATTCTTCTCTGTTAAGTTATCTGTTAAGTCTGTCTTGTTATATTGTCATTACACCACCTGTGTGCAGTATAATGATCCCTGGGATTTGGTTATTTTCTTTGTAAAAACATTTATAAGCTGTAGTCACTCCACTCCTTTTTAGCCACATGAGATGATAAATAATATATTAGATTCATTAATATACGTACAGGAGTCATCTAGTTTTACACCTCAAAAATTTTGTTAATCCGTTTATACAAGTCTAATGTCACTAGTTTTGAACACAATTTTCCTATCAAGTATACTTTTGTTTAGACTAGTCAACATCCTCTACGTAATTATTTTTTTATTAAACTTTTGTTTAGTTTAGGAGTTGTCAGGCAACCATCAGTTTTAAACATTTCATGTACAGCCCTTCTAACAACAAATTCTCTAGTTCTATGGTTTCATTTTAAGTTGATATTTGTAAAAAATTAGCTTATTACAATTGTCCTTATGGCAGCACTTAAAAGAAAATTTCTATATAACTCGACCGAACATGACCTCCAAAGCCCAATACCACCTTTCTTTCGTACTTTACAGGAATAGTATTTAAATGAACAATATCCTTCAGATGAAGTATCCATGATTTTACTTTTAAGGAAGATATCCTAAATCAGTGTCTAAACACCATATATGGCATATTTTTATTAACCATTTAAACGCAGAGTTTTCAATGATGCATCCGGTAGTGCCAGGTTTATTTGCCGCTCACTGAACTGCTTCACAGTCATCATATATGTAGAGTGTTTCTCATCCACCATGATCAAATTCAGCAACATCTTCATTTACCAAACTGCTACCAGAATCTCCTGATTTGCCATGTCAGATCGTGGTTAATAAATTAAATCATTCTCAGAAAGTTACACAATGTTGAATGCCTCACTCACAACTCACAATAACACATCTGGACAAATCAAAATTTGATAAAATGTCTATCATTATCTGTATAATAAAAGAAAGTCGTGTTAGTTACACCATTTATAACTTGATAACGGCTGTACCGATTCTCATGATTTTTGTGTTTTTGGATTTGTCTTTATCAGGAATAGGATAATTCCTATAGTATTATTAATATGATATTTCATCATTAAAAATAATAAAAGAGTCAAAACATCTGTGATAATAGTGATGTGTTATAACAAAATGCATGTGACAGTTCACATGATGTTGTCTACGATTTGTTTTGAATTAACGCAAGTTCACAGGTAATGTGATTGTTTTGTGCAAGAATTATTCTTATTAGCAATGCCGCGACCGAGAAGATTTAATCTTTCCCGACAAAGCCGTAATGCAGTTAGAATTTGCAAATTAAACCACTGAAGAAGAATAAGAATCGCATAAGAAGGGCGCCACATTAGTATGCCAGAATGCGTGCTTCTCAATCACAAGAGCAAAGAAAAGCAGCTTGTGAAACAGCTTGATTGGCAATGCGAATCTTTGAACAAACCTCAGAAATAAAAAAATAGATAATTTTCTATGTGCAAGAAGAGATTATTCAAGTATTGATTTTAATCGAGCAATGTTTCGATACGATCGCAACATGCAATGACTACAGCTCGCATTAAGTATATCTGTATGTAAATACATTCCTAAAGTAAATTTGTCTCTGAACTAAAGAAAAGGTTCAGTTATTGTGTTTTAATAACTAAAACAATTTTCGTAACTCTGTTTTGCATATATAAATAACTAAAACTTCAACTTCAATAAATTATTCCTAATATATATTAGGATTAATTTATTGGTTTTAGTTATTTATTTTTTTATTTATTATTTATTAGTTTTATATATATATATATATATATATATATATATATAAAACAAAGGATAGTTACAACATTTATAACTCGAGAATGGCTGTACCGATTATAATGATCTCTGATTTGTTGGGACTCATCTCCGCCCCGAATAGCAGAATAACTATAAAAATATCGAACAAATTCACCAAATGAATAGAAATAGACTTTTATATACTAGTATAGATTGAAAGAGCCTGTTGAATATAATAAACTGTGTTGCTTAACAATATTTTATGACAGAAAAACCACATGCTTAATTAATTTCACTACTATTTTCAATTGTTTACTTTTAATGTCTTGAAAGCATAGAGTAAGCTTGATAGTAACACCAAATCTCATTTCAACATTTTCTGCCACCACTGTTATGCACACAGTAAGAAAATATCCTCTGAGGAAGCACCTTATGAAGGTAGGCCTTAGCCAGAGTAACGAATGTAGACTCTGTGGAGAGGAGGAGGAGTCAGCAGAGCACATTTGGTTAGATTATCCTGCCATCGTAGAAACTAGGAAAAGATACCTGGGAACATATCTCCTAAGCCCCAAGGACATTAGAGAACAGGAGCCCTCAAATCTGATTGGTTTTTGCAAAAACCTCGGACTTTGAGGGCACAAAATCAAAGTAAGGGAGGTGTAAAGGTCCAAAGGGATAAGTCCTTTTCCCTCAGGAAGGAAAAAAAAAATAATAAAATATCCAAATAAGAAAAATAAAAGTTTTAGTGAACATATACAGTAACTCCCACTTAACTGAGTCCCGATTAACCGAGGCTCCGGGTTAACCGAGGCCATCGAAGATAAAAATGTTTTTTTATACACCAAGCAGTTGCAGTACAATAATAAGATAATGCGTGTGAATAGGGACCATATCAATTTGTGATGCGTGTACTTTGGCTGTTGCTAGGTCGAGTAATGAATTCTTAGATTACGCATCCTCTTGGTGATGCAACATTTGCTGATTTATGATAAGTCGCCCAACGTTTGTTGAAAAAGGCAAGTCTGAGCGTAGCATATAAGAATGAGCTTTCACTGAGTAACACTGCAACGGATAGAAAAAGCAGCACAGTATTTGACAGCTTAATATTGTTGGTGAAAAATTAATGGCAGATTCTTTAGAAATTACAAAATTTGAAAATAAATTGGCAGAAGTTGTTTTGAAGTCTGGTCTAACATCTGACCAAATATTTAACTGCGATGAGACTGGGCTCAATTTTCATATGCTGTCAACTAAAACTTTGGCGCCTATATCTGAAAAATCTACTCCAGGATTTAAAAAGAGCAAAGAGCGTGTTACAATCTTAGCATGCTTCAATTTATCAGGAACATTGAAACTGAGACCTCAACTGATTGGAAAGGCTTGGGACGAAGTTAAAAATTCAACACTACAAAAATCAAGGAGAACACTTTTTAACTTGCCAAAGCATTAAGAAAATATATCAGCAGAGGACAATGAAAGACTATCTGAATTAGCACAACTGGTTAATTAGCTTCCTTATGATCAGCAAATAGAAAATGAAGATATCCGTGTGTGGTGCAATGAAGATGTTCAAATGGAACTTAGTGATGACGCAATTGTTCACATTTTCAACAATCCGTAAGAACCTGATACAGACGATATCTTAAGTGTCTCATTCCGGTGGACTGAAGGCAATCGATGCTGCCATTGCCTACATTGAACAGCAAGAGGAGTCCACGCCACTTGACCTCCTAACAAAGCAGCGGTGGCACTATATCGCGGCAACCAAAAGGGGAAAGAGGTTAGCGCAAAAATCAATCAAAGACTTTTTCACAACTTAAAGATTTTTTTTACACTTTCTATATTACTGTATATTGTATAACAAATGTTTGTAATTAAGTGTAAATACAAATTTGGCACATATATAATACTGTCTTTAAAATCCAACATGTTTGTTGTTATTTATAACCTATTCTATATTGTCTCTGGATTATTCGAGTTTTTTGTTATCCGAGGTAGTCTCGGTCCCATTTACCTCGGATACACGGGACTCTACTGTACTGCACATTTTAGCAAATATTAAGTACGCAATGCTTAGTCAGTACTGTAATGCAGATAACAAAGACAAAGTTACTATCTAACATTTACTATACATTTAACCTGTTAGGGAGTACTGACGGCTATAACCGTCATCCTACTGACGGCTATAACCGTCATCCTACCTAGTGTATACTAGAATAAGCAAAATTATCCTTAATGAACTCCAGGGAGTAAAGAAACATTTTTATTGCTTTCATTCAAAATGTTTTGAAACCTTACAAAATATCATAATAATGCATTTTTTGGATGTACAACTTGATAAATTCATACATTTTGTTTTTTTTTAGAATTTTACAAACGTATGATAGTGTTCAAAACACGGGTACACAAAAAGTGTTACTTCACATTTTGTGCACTCTTAAGCAGTTTCTTTCCTTTTACGCTTACCCCGTGTTGTATTTGAACACACAAAGCAGCGTTTTAGCTTCCTTCGGCCATTTTCCCTTACTGGTAGTGAGCGGGGGAAATGGCGACCTGACATGCGTAGCGGCTGCGTCACAGCTGCGGCCTCTTCTCTTGGTGCAACATGTGCTTCCAGTATCTGTCTGATAACGTTAATTCGGAAGTCCATGATGTGAACCTTAGCATTTGGGTTTTTTGATTCCATGTATAGCCTATAAATGGACGTGGCGCGAGAAAATGACAGAACATTTGGCGGCAAATCTGTGATTATATATTCCGTCACTAGGAGCCAGCACCGTACAGCAATAATTACTTTGAACATTTCACAGTCGAAATAGTATGTAAGAACACCACTAGAGTGCATAAACAGTTGCAATATTGATTGATTTAGCAACCCCGTCATGGACGGTCATAACCGTCAATACTCTTTTGGGATCAAACGGCTATAACCGTCTGTACTCTTTTGGAACAACTTTCAGCTACTCCTCAACAGGTTAAAGACTATTATAAAACCCATCATAGTTGTCTTTTGACAGAAGTAGGCTTCACAAACTTGTGCATGTATATATATTTTCTTGATCAAGGAAAAAAGGCAAAATCAACTATGGAACAAAAAACTAAAACCAGACTAAATTACAATGACCATAAATACGCTTTTTGACACATTTTATTGACCATGACAAACTCAACATTAGCGTCGGAAATATAATTCACTCGAACCAGAAGTACTCATACATGTGCAAAGTTTACGAAATTGCGTGTGAAGCCGTGAGTAACTGCTAGTTACAAATAAGTCTTGCTACAACGAATCTACCACAATCAAAAAGAAAATAAAGTATTACAGTAACAACTTCAAAAACAGAATTGAAAAACTAGAAAACACAAACGTTCTGTTATTTCACAGGGTGCTTTCTTGATAGTGTCTTTATTGACCGTCAGAGTGTGGTAGCAATTAAATCATCTCAATTATGACACGATAAAACGGGCATAGCAGTTGAATGCAAAGTGGCATTGCCCGTGCTAACATGAGCGTGGCAGTGAAATGGTTTAGATATCGTCACAGGAATATTTTCAATGATTATCGGTTAATTTAGACTCATTTGCTCTGAACTCACTTAATTCTACATAATTTTTTGTACCTGACTTCTAGTAGTTATTTCCCGAGCTACTTTTGAACATAGTCGGCCATTATAAAGTGATAAAATGAATAACTCTATGCATAATTTTAACACAATCACTATTCACTAACATTAACGGTAGAATCAACAATGTGACTGTTTGTTGGGTTCCTGGTCATGAGGAGATTCCTGGACGGTATTCCAAGGAGTGAATCCTTTGGGGCTGTCTCGAAATGGGTTCGCACTTAACATGAGAGAAGGTGGAGGTTGCATCCGGGTATGAGAATGAGCAGAATGGTATTACAGTCGCCTTCCTCCAGAGTGGTGTCTGACCTTCTAACACTAAGTACATCAATTTCTTCCCGGGTTATAGGTCTGATCAAGGGACATAGTCACCTGAGGAAGCATCTTCACAGAGTTGGCATCCTTCGGAAGGATCCTTTTTATAGAATGTGTGATGAGCAGGATAAAACTGCCGAACACTTGCTCTTTGATTGTCCTATAATAGCAAGGGAGCGGTATGCCATCTTTGGTAGTTTGGACAAGAGTGGTGAATTTCTCCCGGAGGACCTGATAGGTTGTTTCGGCAGTTTGTGGAACTGCTGAAATCATAGACTGGTAGGTCTCATGGTGTGCTTCTGGGGTGCGCACAAGGCCCTTGAGTCTTAAGTGCATGGCAATAGACCGCCCCATAAAAGAAAAACAAGAAGAAGAAGAAGTGCAATACTAAACAACACATGGCACTTCACAATTAATTAATAAAATGTAGAACGAACTAATGATACATAATATGTAAGGCAGTGAACCCACTATAAACTTGAACAAGGTCTATGTTACGAAGGATAGAGGCACAATAAGTAGGTACGCAAACTGAATGGACTAAATTAAATTTTCTGGCAAATTTTTACAGAACGATTCTTTCTTAACTCAGTCGATCCACCTGATATTTGTCTAAGAACCCGCTTTGATGACTCAAGGGCTGCTTGTTGTCTGTACGATATTTAAAAGTAAATTTCCATGAACAGGTACGGTAGTTTATATGGTTGGTATTTACCATATTTATAATTATGCACTTGTAATCATAAAATACATTTGTCATAAAATCATCCATAAACTTTTAATAACATTTACCTCTATTTCTGATGAAATTTACATACAAATTATTTAACCTGGAAAGAACTGTAATATGTTTCTAAAATAAATTTGTATCCAGTACAGTTTTAAAGTTTGTATAGCAAGTCACTAAAAATATTAAACAGAGAAATAATTGGTATCAATTTACAATAACGTGACCATGGAAAGGTATGTTCATTTTTTTTTCCTGAAAACTACAATTTTTCCTGAAAACAATAGTGAAGAAAAAATTCGTCGGCAACGAAAATCAAAGGAGTTACGATTTTTTGAAATCCTCTGAAAACTCTGTTTTTGACAGTACATCTGGCAATTTTACTGAAATCTAGTACGTTAATCCTTTCAACAATGCCTGCCCGCTGCGCAGTGCTGCGCACTGCTTGCTCTTTTAGAAAAAAAATTAACTCGAGCTTGCAAAAGTCGAATCCCAGATCACGTGATGCCCCTGATCCTTAACCCTCCAAGTGTTGTTCGACAAAATTTTGTCGGTTATTTTCCATCCTTAACGCAATAATGCCCGAAAGGCATCAATATAATACAATAATATATACTTTCCCCCCAGTTTATATGCACCTGTGATAATAATACTTGGCTATAAATGCCCAACCCATGAAAAAAAGTCCATTTTTCATGGTCACGGTATTGTAAATAAATACCAAATAATTTAGTTATAACAATCTTAAACTCTTAAATAATAATATTTTTTATTGTTTAATAAAACATATTTTTAAAGCAAATGTCATAGAACTGGTCCCTATGAACATTATAACTTACTTATCGGTCGTGCTAAAGTGTCTGCCATTGGTTGCAGCAGTCAATAAGCTGTTTTGTAGTAAGTAGTCTTTACCTAAGTAAACAGTTTTAGTTTTTACTAAACACTTACAAAAATTTGTGTAAGGTACGGCATTATTAAGGCAATTTGGAAATAGCTCAGTATTAACTGATAACAGATTGCATTATCAAAATGAAAACAATACAAAAATTAATTAAGAGGCAGTTATTTATGTATAGTATTAAAGTAAAGTCAATCAATATGATGATACCTTTATCAATGAATTGGCCAAGAGATCACTTTTCTCGCTCACTTGCTCCCTTTGTCAAATAAAATTGCACAATCACAGAGTTACTGGACTGATTGCACAATTAGTGGGTGGGGTGAGTTAATCTGCGCATGCGCCAGAGACAGCTTGCACTACGCAGAACCACAGAGAAAGATAAATATATCACATTACGACAAGGGTGAGACAGTGATTGTGAAGGGGGGGACTAGAGAGAGACAGAGAATGCTTTGTATATATTAAGATGTTTGTTTTCTCTACAGCTTGATGAAACGTTGGAATCTAAAATTGAAATCAACTTGTGTGAAGGGCCGTAGTCAGGGGAGATACATCCCTATGACCTAAACCGTTGCCATAGAGTTAAAATAGAAAATGGAACGGGAAGTCCATAAAATCGATGTCTAAAAAGACTATTACGTAGTCTCTCGTCATGTAAATTCCCCTAGTTTTCCGGAAATAGGACCTTGCCGTGTGAAGCTTGCGGAACTCATTCAAATAATACCTTGAAACATATTGCAATCCTTTGTTTACGTTTTTTTTTAGCTATTTTCAATCAGGTTTGTTTGGCAGTCCTATGAACAAAGTAAGTTCTGATAGTGTGAAGTTTGCTAAAGAAACAATTGCAATGTGTTTTAAAGTATTTACTGAAAATGGTGCCGCCAACTTCACAGACCTAGTAATTTCCGGCATATATCTAGAATTTGTCGCATATTAGATTTAAAAATGTTTGTCAAATTATTTATACGAATTTTACATTGGTCATGTTGATTTCAGCCCCAATTCACCTTCCGCTTAGTGTAACATCTTAAACCTGACCCTCACAGACTTGTAAACCGGATGAGACAGTAAGAATACCTCTTAAACTTGATTACAACTGAATTTATATTCTATGTGTCTCTGGTGTCGAAACGATGAAGAGTTCGTTCTCAGCTTCATCCTTGAAGACTTTTTTAGATCACTTTAGATGGATGTAGACTCCAGATTCCAGCAGTCAGGTCTGAGACAGCGTCAGATTTAAGACTCTGCTTTAAGCGGAAGGTAAAATAGAGATGAACTTAACATTCGAATTGAATCAACCCTTCCCATAATAGCTTACGTAGTTTATAATGATTCTGCACTCTTTACCGAAATTACGCTCCAATTTTCAGTTGCTATAAACGCAATTTCCTTTACAACACAGAACACAGTATACCTAAATTTTGTTAAAAGATAAAAAAAGGGCTAAGATAGACTATTTTGAAGATTAGGCACAGTTTTTAATACACTAAATAAAATATGGCAGTACAGATGGACCACGTTACCTGTTCAAAACGAGATCTGTATTGAACGTAAAATAATGGAGACAAACCACAGTAGTTAATTTAATAAGGAAATAAATGTATTTTGGTTAGCAACTTTCTTTTGATGAAGTACCATTGGTTTTCATAGGTAAAATCGAGGGCTATTTGATACTAAAACTGCTTTCAGCCACCCAGTTTTTGTAATACGATAATGATGGAGTGGATATTATTGTATGATACTGGGTAGTATTGGTGGTATTATCATTGAGGGGAGAAACATGGATGGTCTGTCCTGGGGCATTGTAAACCAGGGTACTGCACTTGGCCCCCTTGTTGACATTTGGACAATCAGTTCATCAGTGCTAAACATAGACTGGCACGTGACGATTGATAAGCAGGATTTATTGCGTTGTTTAGACTTGGATTAACAGACTGCTTCCGCCTGTTGGACGTTTATTACGAAGATATCCTTTGCTCAGTTAGTATTATGGTTAGGTGTAAGAGAGGACTTAATAGTCCTAACCTCGCCAATTGAATATGTTTTACGTAGTATTCAATAAAGACATTTTTCATTTCATTTATTTGTCTATCATTATTTACATGCCGTCAAACCATTCACTTGTTTTTCTTAATTTTTTAAATCTCTATTATTTTACGTTTAGTACAGATCTAGTTTTGAACAGATAACGTGGTCCATATGTAATGCCATATTTTATTTAGTGTATTGAAAACTATGTATAATCTTCATTTATTTCTATTACCTTCAAATATATAGGTGTCCGCTTATTTTTTAATTTTTTTTAAATTTTTATTTTCAATTTCAATTTTAAATAAGGCTATGGATTGTTGTAATTCAACAAGTTTTGTTCTAATACCATTTAAATTTTGATAAAGTAGCTGTAGATTGGTTATGCCGTTTTGGTTTCACAGTTTTTTGGCTTTTGTACAATTTTAGGTGTACCGTTAACAAACTTAATAGTGAGATCAGTCTCGCCTTTCTGAATTCGATCCTCCAGAGATTTACGCAGCTTATTCAAGTGGTTACGCTCCTGCAGTGTTCGATCATGGGAAACACTGATACTAGACAAAGCTGGGTCGATAGTTGTGGGATTGACCTGAGAAAACTTCTTAAAGAAATCAATAGCCAAACGGGGGTAGGCTATTGATTTCTTTATGTTCAATCAGCCAATATTCTTTCCTATAGGCTGATTGAACACATTAAGTGACCTTATCTGAGGATGTCCGGAACACCTGGAAATCGGGAGCATGGAAACCCCCAATTTTGAAATATTAAGTTCTAGAATCGTAATTTTTTAGGGCAATGAGGGCAGAGTGTATAGTTTTCAGTAGAATAACTCTACCACCCATCACCAGAAAGTTTATACAGGGACAATAAAAATATTCTGATACAAATACAGTTTATATGATATTAAGTATATTTTAATTAAAACGCAATTTAATTATAACATTAAAAAATGTTGCGCAAAATAATTAACTTTAAATCACAAATCAAGAACAAAGCTAACTCTTGATGTCAAAAAATTACTTTCGGATCAAAAAGTATACATATCCGAGTTAGAAAGTTGACCATAAAATACCTAGTAGGCTACAATAACGGGAGTTATATTAAAATTTAGTTTGTTTATATCAGCGTTTCTACATATAAACTGTTCACTAAAAGTAACATCAAACTTCCAAACAACGAAAATGCACCAGTTTTGGTGCTTTTGAACAAAACTGCAAAATTTGAACATTCATAATTCTGAAGCTTCTGATCGGATTAAGACCAAATGTTAAGAAACAATTAAGATAAATTAAGATACAAGTGTACTGTAATTGAATATGTAATTTTAGATTTTATAACAGTATGAAAATAAAGTTGTTATTAAATTACAACTTATCTTTTATTCATAACCGGGTGGTTCACAAAATTCGGCACTGGTCACGTTATGGAGCCAAGAGCCATTATCTTGAGTGTGCAATGTTGTAAACCACTTTTTAAAACGTTTAATTTTCAACACAGATTAAATTGAGCAGGTTTTGTAAATTTACCGGTAACTGCTCGTTCTAACGCGCAAATCGCCAGGCTGCGTTCACGGGGGTATTACCTCATGATTACAACCAAGGAAGCTAGTATTCTAGCTTCCTTGATTACAACGAATAACAACAAACTAACACAGTACAGAACTGATCATGCTCGGGTAACTCAGTCACTACTGTGACAACTGATCACGTAGGGACTACGATAACAGGTACTTTGTACCGGATACTTGTCTGTCCCGAGAGTAGGTACACATTATTGCAAACCGAAAGTACCTGGTATAAGATACGTTTACGATACAGATAACCATCTTTCCTGGTACACACTTTTACCATATTTCCTGGTACAAAGTAATTGGACTCGTTTAGCAGTAACAGTAGCTGGAACATGTACCTGTACCATTTTAGGAGTACTTTGTGACGCATGATTCTAAATCAGTAGGCTACGAGTACATTTTGTGCTCGGTTACTGAAGTTAGTTACCGAGTACAGGTAGAAACCACAAGAAATAGTAAGAACTAACCTCACTTTGGTAGTTGCTGCGTGGTGGTAAAATTCAAATAATTTTAGGGTTTTGAACAAAATTGAATTATTATATGTGTAGTGCAGTGTATTTCGCAAATTAAAAAAATAATAAAGTTTGAATTTGTTATTTTATTATGACTGATTCTAAAGTCCTGACATATTTGTTCTTTTTAGCCAAAAAAGACTGTTAGGTAATTGATTATTTTGAAATAAAATGTTATTGGGGGGCGGTCCTTTCGACTCCCCGTCAGTGCGCCCCTGAACAAATTACAATTCATAATTTAATGGACCAGGTCTACTAAATATGTACAACAGTACATGACAAGTTTTGTGCATTATCCAAAAGTTTTTGATGCGATACAGTGCCCTATATTGATCAAATATCCTAATAATGTTATAAATGCGAAAGGCCTTTGTTTTCACATATAAACTATTCAACCGATTGTACTAATATTTTACATGAGCATTCCTAGGGTTTCTAGGATGAGCATAGGCTTATTCTTAGTTCGTAAATTCTTCGTAATATGGCAGAATGATGATATGTTCAATTGTTTAAATGAATATTTTTTATTTGTTTGGCGAAAGGATAACAAAAGTAACAACACTTCTTATTTCAACATCGTGGCAACAATGCAAACAATTTATTTATTCTGGGTCACAAAACAATACACCGGACGCTAAATCAAATTTTTATGACATAAAACCGTCGAGGTGACATCGTATCCATATCTCACTGATGAGGTATACAATACTGATTAGTTATATAAATACTGATATAATTCCTAGACTGGACCGAGGAAATAGTATGATATAGCGAATATGGATTGAGAAGTAAGAACTTTACTGTATCAGGTATTATCTTTACATATGGATGGATACTGTCATAATGTAAGTATTGAACTGTGTTAGTATTATTGATGTTGATTTTAGTTTTTATTTATAACGGTGTTATCCATACACCGTTATTAGAAAACTATACTGTTTTAAATTCAACCTCAAGACAAAATTATGTATATAGGTATATTTATATTGTTCGGGGAAAAATAACAAACTCCAATTTTGCGTTGCAAATATAATTAATTTAAACTAAAAATGCAAAACCTGAAATAAGAATTACTCACACTTTTGCATAACCTCTGGTCCTCTTAATTATGGACAGTGTAAAATGGGTAGGATGCACGATATATGACTAATTCTGTTTTAAAAATATTAAATGACCCTATCATATTACATCACAAGTGCTATCACTAAGAAAACTTTGACTTTGGTGCTCCTCTACATTGATATAAAATAGTTCAAGTGTTACTGAAATCGTGGGAGCTGTTCAATCAAACACACGGTATGTTGGACATTTGCGGGCGAAGCCGTGGGTATGTGTTAGTTCTAAAACGATATTAAGATGAATGTCCTTACAGAATTCCTATACATATTTAGCCCCTATTTATAGACATTTTTGTTTTATGTTGAATAATCCGGGCGTATCAATTTTTGTATAGTAGCCTACTGTGCGGCGTAGCGGAGTCATTATCTTAGTGTAGAAGTTGTTATATAACCCTGCAAGGGCTTTATTTTATCTATTAGATAGAAGAGAGTGAAATATTGCCGCAACTTTTGTTCATTCCCAATATCAGCTATTTTCACCTCTATGCGAGTTCCCCCTCCCCCCCACCATGTAGGGGGTGTTGTTTTGACGAGTTAACGCGCGATAAGATAAGGACCTTTGTATCTAACAGATACAGTACGACCTAACCCATATTTATTATGTTTGTATATTCTAGATACAGGGGAGTCTGTTTTGTGTGTTTAAGTTTCTTTCAGTATTATTAGTGTAGTTTTTCGCATTTTAATGTTATGGCTAGTAAGTGTTCTAATTTTGATTTGGAACGTGAAGAAGACATTACGCGTTTTAACGAGATATAGTTCAATAACATTAGTGAAGATAACAGTGTAAATATAAACGAATTTTGTGACTAATCTGACACTGAAGGTGAAGATAACGTTGAGGAACGCAATGAGGATTCTAAAGTGAAAAGAGTGACGATGAAGAGAACGTTGAAGTAGGACACAATGTTTCTATACATAACGCTGCTATGGTGGGAAGGGCTGATTCAATGCGAATGTTGAGTTTAGCTCCAGTTTACCTTCCTCTTAAGTGCATCATCTGAAATTTGATGCTGTTGCAGACTCGACTCCTAAAATCTAGTGAAATCTAGAGTCATGTTCGTCTGGAGGGGTCCAAAAATAGTTGGTGACGAAGGACGAAAAAGGTCAAAACGAAGCCCCCGTATCGTTTCGACATCAGAGGCGCCAAGACTGCAAATTGTCTCATCAAGTGCAAATTGAGTGCACTACAGTGTTGACTGACACGATCCCAAAGCACGGCGGAGCAATCGAGTCTTCTACATATAACACTTGAAGGGCTGATTCAATGCGAATGTTGAGTTTAGCTACAGTTCACCTTCCTCTTAAGAGAATTTCAATGCTACACTTAACATTCACAATGTTTCTATTACAGAATGACCAATCCTAGACAGCAACCTTATTTGCTGCTACGACACACATTAATATGTCATGTGACTCAGTTTGTATGTACATAGTCGGTTTATTTACGAATCTATTTGTTCTGCGTTAGTTTCGAATTTTAACCCAGTCAAATTTAGCCAGAAACTATCACACAGGACAACTCACCACACTAGTCTGCACCATCACAGAATACGTTAAAACTTATGTAAATCATTTGCTCACGTTAGGTTACAGAGATTTTACGTTAATTTCGAATTTTAACCCAGTCAAATTTAGCCAGAAACTATCGCACAGGCCAACTCACCACACTAGTCTGCACCATCACAGAATACGTTAAAACTTATGTAAATCATTTGCTCACGTTAGGTTACAGAGATTTTACGTTAATTTCGAATTTTAACCCAGTCAAATTTAGCCAGAAACTATCGCGCAGGCCAACTCACCACACTAGTCTGCACCATCACAGAATACGTTAAAACTTATGTAAATCATTTGCTCACGTTAGGTTACAGAGATTTTACGTTAGTTTCGAATTTTAACCCAGTCAAATTTAGCCAGAAACTATCGCGCAGGCCAACTCACCACACTAGTCTGCACCATCACAGAATACGTTAAAACTTATGTAAATCATTTGCTCACGTTAGGTTACAGAGATTTTACGTTAGTTTCGAATTTTAACCCAGTCAAATTTAGCCAGAAACTATCGCGCAGGCCAACTCACCACACTAGTCTGCACCATCACAGAATACGTTAAAACTTATGTAAATCATTTGCTCACGTTAGGTTACAGAGATTTTACGTTAGTTTCGAATTTTAACCCAGTCAAATTTAGCCAGAAACTATCGCGCAGGCCAACTCACCACACTAGTCTGCACCATCACAGAATACGTTAAAACTTATGTAAATCATTTGCTCACGTTAGGTTACAGAGATTTGACGTTAGTTTCGAATTTTAACCCAGTCAAATTTAGCCAGAAACTATCGCACAGGGCAACTCACCACACTAGTCTGCACCATCACAGAATACGTTAAAACTTATGTAAATCATTTGCTCACGTTAGGTTACAGAGATTTGACGTTAGTTTCGAATTTTAACCCAGTCAAATTTAGCCAGAAACTATCGCGCAGGCCAACTCACCACACTAGTCTGCACCATCACAGAATACGTTAAAACTTATGTAAATCATTTGCTCACGTTAGGTTACAGAGATTTTACGTTAGTTTCGAATTTTAACCCAGTCAAATTTAGCCAGAAACTATCGCGCAGGCCAACTCACCACACTAGTCTGCACCATCACAGAATACGTTAAAACTTATGTAAATCATTTGCTCACGTTAGGTTACAGAGATTTTACGTTAGTTTCGAATTTTAACCCAGTCAAATTTAGCCAGAAACTATCGCACAGGCCAACTCACCACACTAGTCTGCACCATCACAGAATACGTTAAAACTTATGTAAATCATTTGCTCACGTTAGGTTACAGAGATTTTACGTTAATTTCGAATTTTAACCCAGTCAAATTTAGCCAGAAACTATCGCGCAGGCCAACTCACCACACTAGTCTGCACCATCACAGAATACGTTAAAACTTATGTAAATCATTTGCTCACGTTAGGTTACAGAGATTTTACGTTAGTTTCGAATTTTAACCCAGTCAAATTTAGCCAGAAACTATCGCGCAGGCCAACTCACCACACTAGTCTGCACCATCACAGAATACGTTAAAACTTATGTAAATCATTTGCTCACGTTAGGTTACAGAGATTTGACGTTAGTTTCGAATTTTAACACAGTCAAATTTAGCCAGAAACTATCGCGCAGGCCAACTCACCACACTAGTCTGCACCATCACAGAATACGTTAAAACTTATGTAAATCATTTGCTCACGTTAGGTTACAGAGATTTGACGTTAGTTTCGAATTTTAACCCAGTCAAATTTAGCCAGAAACTATCGCGCAGGCCAACTCACCACACTAGTCTGCACCATCACAGAATACGTTAAAACTTATGTAAATCATTTGCTCACGTTAGGTTACAGAGATTTTACGTTAATTTCGAATTTTAACACAGCCAAATTTAGCCAGAAACTATCGCGCAGGCCAACTCACCACACTAGTCTGCACCATCACAGAATACGTTAAAACTTATGTAAATCATTTGCTCACGTTAGGTTACAGAGATTTTACGTTAATTTCGAATTTTAACCCAGTCAAATTTAGCCAGAAACTATCGCACAGGCCAACTTACCACACTAGTCTGCACCAGTTTAGATCAACTCTTTGTGGCGAACTCGTCACTGACTGAGACTCCTGGTGGCCGTACAACTGATTGCGCCGTACAGTGCGAACTGTCCTCGTCTTGCCTTGTCTTTGTCAGGAGCCGCGCTGCAGTGAAACCAGCGACTTACTTACTAATGTTAAGACTACCGTTGAGGTCCTGGAGGCTGAGCTGGGGTGTTTTCAGAGCGGAAGCTGTGGAGGAAAATCATAACCCATAATAACGACTCAAAGGATGAGGGATGTGTATTGGTTAAAAGCAAACCCAAGAGGAAGTCGATGAAGAAGAAGAAGAGAAATCCAAACCCTGCGAACAAATCATCTGCATTGAAAACCCCATAAAACATCATTCACGAAAAAAAGAATACAAACGCAAAAAATACCCCTAGACTCGGACCGCCTTTTCCCTCAGCTACATCTTGCAGACACTACCCACCCACTAACCATCCCTAAGATGTCGAGGACGCTAGGAGGATACAGTTTCCATTTCCCATTGGTGTACATCGAGGGAGATAGCCACGTTCGTCAGCTGGCCGGCTTAGTTCAACAACGTGTGAACCCGGCGACGAGGGTGAGTGGCACCTGCAGGCCGGGGGCCGGGCTTCTGACGGTGACTTCTGGTGATCTGCCTCAGCCTGGGAGCTGCTGCATTCTGTTTGCTGGAACAAACGATGTCGCTGCTGACGAGTCCGACAACATCCTCGAACATCTCAAGCGACAATTAACTGCTCGTCTCAGCTCGTCGGCCGTTATCGTTTCCACGGTTCCACACCGGCATGATCTCCCTGAAGACCACCCCGTGAACCAGCGAATTTACTTGGTAAACTTTTACATCGAGGAGCTGTCTATTCGACATGAGGGGGTGGAGCTCCTAAACTTCAATTTGATTAGAAGACGGTGGTTCACTCGCCACGGAATGCACTTGCGGCTGCCTGGCAAGCGGCTGTTGGCTGATTTGGTGCTGGAGAGTCTCCATCGCTGTGCTCGGTCATCTGCCGCGCGTCTCCCGGCCTCGCCTGCTGCCGCCGCCCCTGCCTGTGCGTCTCATTCCTCTCCGCCGTGCCTTCCTGCTGCTGCCCTGGACAGTACATCGTCTACGCAGCCTCCTCTCACTGCACCGGGGCCCCACCCTGTCGGTGCCTACTCCGAGACCGCCGCTCAGGAGCTTACCACCAATGGCATAGGTCAAAAAAACTATTGTTTACTGACAGAGGTGAAAGTAGGATACGGGCACCAGAATACGGTTTAAATTCAATCAGTCAAAATTCCAAATCAACAACTTCCAAATTTTCAAAATTAAAAAATGAAACTTTTAAACTGATTCATCTTAATGCTCAAAATTGCTACCAACAAGGTTGATGAGCTGACACTCTTTTATGAAGAACTTGCGCCAGATATATTTATAATTTTGGAGCATGGCTTCACTAAAGAAAACATAAAATTTTTCAAAATCAACAACTTTGAATTGGCCGGTTCTTTTTGCCGAAACACGTCCAAATGGGGTGATGTAGCAATCTTTACTAGACGTTCAATTACTTTTCAACCGATCAAAGTCGGTTACAGCTGTGAACTGACCTTTGAGGTTGAAGGAATAAAAATAAAAACAAATCAGTTCGGGAAAATCTTGGTCTTTGGGTAATACCGGTCACCCAATGGTTGTGTTGATGCTTTTTTTAAAAAAACTTGAAATTCTTTTTAACATTTTTTCAACACATCTCAAACAAAATTCTTTATTTTGGGGGACTTTAACATAAACGTGCTATATCATACCCACCCCCTTACCCAGCGGTTTCCGCGATTTATTGACTTCAATTGGCTTGATCTGGTCAGTGAACTCCCCAACTCGTGTATCTGGCACAACGAGTACAGCCATCGACAACGTTGTCACTAACATTTCACAAGTCAGAGTTTCCGTGCTTGATGCCGCCATCTCGGACCACCGCGCTCAGGTGGTCGAGGTCATTGGGTGTTCCCCGGATGTCGAGGGCCAGGCTCCAAAAATTCTAAGAGTAACTCGACAGCAGAACATTAAACGGCTCAGGAGTTTTCTCGGGGATGAATGCTGGATATTCCTGGATCATTTCCGTGATGCAAATGGGATGTTCAATGCGTTTAACGAACGTTTCTTATTTTATCTGAACAGTTCATGCCCTTTCAAAAAATCAAAAAGGTTTCAAAATTTCAAAAAAAAACTTCATGGATTACTCAAGGTATTCAGATATCCAGAGACAAAATCAAGTTCTATCACTCTATCTACATATGCACTGAAAATGAAAATTTTAAAGTTTTTTTCCGAAATTACAGAAGAGTGTATAGAAGAGTAACTAAAAGCCGCAAAGGCCTATGACATTGAAAAAACCTTAAAATGTGACAACTTTTCTAAAACGGCCTGGTCAATTATTAATAATGCATCAAACCTTTCTAAAAATCCCAACAAAATCAAAATTATCGACAACGATACAAAAGTAGAGGATCCCTTGGTGGTTGCTGGATTATTCGGTCGTTATTACGATTCGATGACTGTGATGGGCGGAGGTACCGAGGGACCTCTCCCCCGCGTAAGAGTTTCCCGGCGGCCGATGACGTCCATGGCTTTGGCCCCTGTGAATGGGAGGTGTGTCCACCTGTTCCCCGACATTAATATTTTTATGTTAAAGTTATATCATATTTTTGTACCATTTTTGTACCTTTTTGTAATACCAATAAATAATTTTGTACCACAATAGTTTATTAATAAAGTACTATGTATAAACCGGGGAACAGGTGGACACTTGCACCCGACATTAATATTTTTATGTTAAAGTTACATCATATTTTTTGTACTATTTTTGTACCTTTTTGTAATACCAATAAATTATTTTGTACCTCAATAGTTTTTTAATAAAGTACTATGTATAAACCGGGGAACAGGTAGACACTTGCACCCGACATTAATATTTTTATGTTAAAGTTACATCATATTTTTGTTACTATTTTTGTACCTTTTTGTAATACCAATAAATTATTTTGTACCTCAATAGTTTTTTAATAAAGTACTATGTATAAACCGGGGAACAGGTAGACACTTGCACCCGACATTAATATTTTTATTTTAAAGTTATATCATATTTTTTGTACTATTTTTGTACCTTTTTGTAATACTAATAAATTATTTTGTACCTCAATAGTTTTTTTAATAAAGTACTATGTATAAACCGGGGAACAGGTAGACACTTGCACCCGACATTAATATTTTTATTTTAAAGTTTATATCATATTTTTGTACTATTTTTGTACCTTTTTTGTAATACCAATAAATTATTTTGTACCTCAATAGTTTTTTAATAAAGTACTATGTATAAACCGGGGAACAGGTAGACACTTGCACCCGACATCAATGTTTTATGTCATGGAAAATCTACTTTCGTGTCTTATCGACCCTAGTAAAATATAATAAGTAACATAGAACTTGCTCTATACTCTTCCCAATAAGAAGGTATGTAATATATCGGTATCCACACAATTCAACACAAACTGTTGTGAATATTGCAAGGCCAAATCCAGCCAAGGTCCAAGACGGCCGAAGCGACGTGCCGCTGGACAACGGAAGGCCATCTGGAGGGTTTTATGGTCTTATTGTTGTCAACAGTAGAGATATCCTTCATAATTTATGAGGGTTGCAGGTGTTCGTCGGTTGCTCCCGATCTAAAAAGATTGGTCTTTCCATTCACTTCCAGAATTTTTAAAACGTTTCATTTATTAAAAATACAAGAACTCCTTACTGTCTCAATTACTAGGTTTTTTCCTATCAAACCCATTCATAAGTTTAGACCTACACTGAAGTATTCATTCCAAATTTAGAGGAAAAGGAATTTGTTACACTTTTATTTATTTAGTATTAGCCATAATAAACAGTACTGAAACTGAATAAGCTGTAGTTGCCTTCTCGATCAGCTGATTCAATTGTCGATAGTTGCCACGGCTTCGTGTTCATTACTCCTTTTCTTATTTGAGGTTTTTGCTAACATGGTGCTAACAATGGTAGAGAAAGTTTTTATAGTAGAGATTATTTTTCGCTCATACGGGAATTGGACGTGCGGGTGGGCCAAGCTTGTCACTGCATTACGTTTTTAGGAACATTTCCACAAAAACCCGCCTAGTAATACTGTGATTATTAGTGTTGTTGAAAAATGTCGAACAGGTAGTGTGTTGACACAGCGAAAGGGCTTTTCAGGTCGCCCAACTACTACTGTCTGTACAAATGAAAACCACGGAAGAGTGTTGCAACAACTGTTACAGTCACCGAAAAGAAGCCTAATGCGAGCATCTCTTAAACAGAATATTAGCAATACGTCAATGCGAAGAATGGTCAAAAACATTGGTGTTTTCCCCTACAGGATACAAATGGACAACCTTTGAACTATAGAAACAAACTAGCCAAGAGTTCAGTACTGTGCTTCAATGTTAGTAATATGCTATGAAGAACCTGAGTTTCTGAGTGATGTATGGTTTACAGATAAATGTCATGTGCACCTAAATGGTTTTATAAAACAAGTAGACAATAACGTTTCCTTGGATTTGAATGTCCTGACATTGTTGTAGAGAAGCCACATTCATTGTAAGCGTTGTAAACCATTTGGTGCGCTGTGTTCTGGGGAGCAGTTGGCGTCGCACGTAGCGGAGATGTCCCGGAGGTACACCTTGGAGCTAAGAGGTAGGAAATGGATGCAAGTGTGGGGAAGGGTCTAAGGGGGAGTCCGGACCCCCAAACATTTTTAAGACATTGCATTAATAAAAATAAAGCCATGGAGCAGGAGGAAAGGAAAAATGGGAGGAGTTATCATTTACCCTTGTCTACAAAACATTAAATTGATTGATGTATTTGATATTAAAGTGACCGTTGTTAAACAATATTTAAATTGTCCTTTCGTTTAAATCAAAAGTAATCAAACGATACTTTTGGACTCGGGCCTTTCGGATAGTGTATTTTAATCACGGTATTTCAACAAGGGCGCTGGTCACGTGATCGTTCCAAAGTTGGTAACCTGAACCGTAACACGGCGAAACAGTTGTACAATTCGAGGGTTGTCGGACCGTCGAGTGGGCCCAATTGTCACCCCGGATAAAGCGGGTATTTCAATTTTCTTCCAGCAGAATATAGTTGTACCGCCCCTTATGGAATTCGAAGCTAGTCGTTTTTGTTCTTTTTTCTTTCTTATCCAGTGTAATGAATCCCAGCCATCACTTTGGTGCCTTGTCTACTCGGCCAGTAAGGAATCTCGAACTTCAGTAAAGTTTCTGTTAGCGTATACAAGAAAATTTGTATGGTACTAGAGTCTGCTGTGAAGAGCCTTGAATTTGCCTATTACATCTTTCCACTTTCACTATATAAGGGGGGCGTAGTTTACTAAAAACTCCACGTATTTACCTTTTACCAGTAAACTCATTGGCAACATAACACACAAAAAACGTCCCCCGGAAGTCCCCCAGGATTTCGGTCACCCCCCCGCCCCGATAGTTCTCATTTACCCCCCATAGGTTAGTTCTCAATTATTGAAAATGCTGAGGGATAATAGAGTTGTTGGCAACCGAGGGAAATCAGCAATAATCTGTCACAGAATATTGTTAAGAAAGAAAATCCTAGAGATATCACCACTTAATACCTACTACCTGGACAAGTATTATGGTTCCTATCTTTGAATATGGGAGGCATTTACGGCCAGCTTCAGCTGCCGGTCGAATCTTGAATTCAGATATATTGAAAAGAACATAATTTTTTAAAAACACGTTGACATTGCCTATGGAGAGTTGATGACTTTGTTTTTCACCACATCTCGTCTATTGAAGGGGCTATGGAAAATTGCTGTTTACTGCAAAGGAGAAAGATGATTTCAGCGAAAGAATATGCTTGATGTTAACTTTCTGATAGAGAAAGTAGAAAATAATTACTTAAACACTCACCCAACCCCCCCCAAGAAAGAATTAGGAGCAGTCGAAGAGAAAAAGAAAACTGGAGAGGACTAGTGACTGGAGTTGAAAGTGGAAAACGGAAAAACAACAGCTAACATATCTTCAACCCAACACGGAAATTACACTTGCTAATATGTTCAAGTGCACGAGGCCTTGAGTCACGATTGGTCTACTTAAAAAATGGAAATCTATGTTGGACTTAAAACCTTTAACAATGTGGCAAAGAAAAAGGTTATATTATCAAACAACCTGTGCATTTGATCAGTCTAGTACAATTGTTTTGTATAGCTATTTTTCAGATAGGTGTGCAGTTTCAGAAAACAAAAGTAACAAAATTCTGAAAAATTATAATTTTATTGAAATATTGTGAAGGATATGGTATTGGAATGGCATCTCAAGAAAATACATACTTGATAAGGAGGCCGGAAATATTAATGGCTGAGTTGCAAAGGAATTACTACTTTACCAGAGGGGTATTAAAAAGAGTACCATGTGAGATATGGTAATTTCACCGTTGGCCACACAGATGTTGCGGTTTCAGGAACCTGTCGGGTTAATGAGCACAATGTGTATGTACGACCTACTAAACTGTCCATGAAAGGAATATAGTTTTTGGAAGAGTACCTCTGTGGACTGTATTAACATAAATTTCTCAACGATGAAATTGGTTTTTTGTCATATCAAAACCAATTGACCAAGAACTATACAACAAGACAATAGCCAATTGTTTATTCAGCTTGGAAGTTACAGAAGGTTTGTATCAATTTCGATGCCCAAGGTCAGAGGATTTAATCACATTGGAATCTTTCCGGACTATCTTATTTTGAGAACTAATACGAAAACCGTTAAGTAGTTCAATGATTTTAGTACAGTGCGTACTTTACAGGTACGAGACCTGCCGCATTCATTAAAGGTCAAATGGAAAGAGGAAATTTATCTTCACGTGGATTGTTAATCGCCTTTAGTGTTTTATTGGTTCAGACAATATAAGGAGATGTGGGACACTATGTAATCCTATGCGCAAATGGAATGATGGAAAAATGGGGAAAACGTATGATATATGACTTACAGAATAAAAATAATTCCTTAACAGTAACGAAAAGACAACATTAAATTGCCAAACTCGTACTATACACCATTTAAAATCAAAATTATGTAACTTAAAAATACTAAGTAAATGTTAATACTAAAGGTTCTGTTATTTTTATTGTTGCTCTGTTAGGTTATTTAATAAGTTAAGAAATTAAATGTTCCAAACTAATATGTTGTGTCAGCCTATTATTTTTAAAGATTCAAATAATATAATATTAATGTTTCATTTAAATTACATTAACAAACTGCTCAAACCTAAATGTACAGTAACGTTGTCTTTCGGTTTATTCAGGAATTGTATTTTGTATTATTTAGTTTTAAATTAATCTTGTATATTTAAAAATGTTTTAAAGTTAAATGTATTATATTTTATTATTTTTATATTAACATATGTTGAAACAGAGAGAGGGTGTTGTTAAAAATTTGGTTCTGTTTGTACTATGTATGTAATTAGTTTTTATTCATTTATAAAATATTTAAATATTCAATACGAATAGATAGTGGATATAATGTAAAACATGATACTATTATTATTGATTGTAATTGCAAGAGATGGTAATTTATTATAAATAATTTATTTTTCATTTTTCTCTGAGGTTACGGTAAATTTATTAAAATTGTACATGTTTATAGTTTAATTAAGGGGATTATGTTGTCTTTAACACATCAAAAAGTGCGTTACAGATTCACACATTTTTGGCTATTTGATATAAACTGCTGTATTTACAAAACATAATTGAGAATTTAAAAAAGCGACATGTTATATTACCACCAATAAACTGTTACTATAAAAACTAAAAAATGTGTAATGTTTTTTAAATCATATTTGCCGACGTTCAGATGAGACGGTCTTCCATTTTATTGGACAGGTCTCCAAGCACATCAACTTTTTAGATTTTTACTTCGATAATGAAGTAGTCCTAAAATATTAAATAGCTCGTGTTGGAGTGTTACATAAAAGTTAGTATCGACAACGTTTAAAACTCAAGTTTATATTACTTAATTTGTGGACCACAGACTGTAAGTGTCTATATGTTCTCTGTCTGCAGTATATTATTAATTTATTTAGATGGTCCCAATAATAATAAAATAAATTTTAATTCGTTTAATCGATTTCTTATTATTTCGAACCAAGGATTTGAGTGCCCTTTGGGTTTTCCCTTATTGGTAAGAATACCTATGATGAGTAGTACAACAACTTTTATAACGTTTGTACACCTCAATAGTACAAAAATGGTACTAAAATCATGAAGTGTAAACTGCTAACATTAAAACATATCAAACGTAAGGTCTAACTTTGTATTCAGCTTTAGTATATAGTTAAATTTATTATTATAAAACTATGTCTTGTACAATATTTATTCATGGAGTCTTGTGCTTACAAAGATTGGGTACTAAAAAGGAACAAAAATATGGTATTAAATTAACAAGAATGTTAATTTGGAATGCCAAGTTGTCTACGTAATTCCCCGGTTAACATATTGCAATTTTTATTAATAAACGAGTGTAGTGGTACATCATTATTTCATTGGTGATTACAAAACGGTACCAAAATATGGTAGAAAAATATTAATTGTAACTTTAACATAAAAAATGTTGGATGGTGGGTGCAAGTGTTTCTACCCTGTTTATCCGGTTTCATAAAGATAAAGAACATTAACATAGTACTTTATCAATAATACAGTAAGGAGTTCTTGTATTTTTAATAAATTGAAAACGTTTTTAAAAATTCTGGGAAGGTGAATGAGAAAGAGACAATCTTTTTAGATCGGGAGCACACCGAACAGGAACACCTTGCAAACCCTCATAAAATTATGAAGGATATCTTACTGTTGACAACAATTAAGACCATAAAACCCCATCCAGATGCGCCTTCCGTTGTCCAGCGGCCACGTCGCCTTCGGCCGTACTTGGACCTTGGCTGGATTTGGGCCTTGCCAATATTCCACACAGTTGTGTTTGAATTGTGTGGATACCGATATTTATTATCATAACCTTCTTATTTGGGAAGAGCTATAAGGAGCAAGTTGCTATGTTTACTTATTTATATTTTATCTGTTCTAGGGTCGATAAAGACACGAGGAAAGTTATGATTTTCCCATGACATAATACACATTGATGTCGAGGTGCAAGTGTCTACCTGTTCCCCGGTTTTAGTACATAGTACTTTATTAAAAAAATATATTGAGGTACAAATATAATTTATTGCGTATTTACAAAAAGGTTACAAAAAATAGTTATCTAAAATATGATATATAACTTTAAAATAAAAATATTAATGTCGGGGGTGCAAGTGTCTACCGTGTTCCCCGGTTTATACATTAGAATACTTTATTAAAAAAAACTATTGAGGTACAAAATTATTTATTGGGTATTACAATAAGGTACAAAAAATAGTACATAAATATCTGATATAACTTTAAAACTAAAAATATTAACTGTCGGCGTGCTAAAAGTGTCTACCTGTTCCCGGGTTTATACATTAGTAACTGTTAATTAACTAAACTATTGACGGTACCAAAATTATTTATTGGTATTAACAAAAAGGTACAAAAATGGTACAAAAAATATGATATAACCTTTAACATAAAAAATATTAATGTTCGGGGACCAGCGGGGGGACACACGCGTCGTGAATGGTGGGGGAGGTTGTGGCATCGGAGTATACGCAAGGCGGAAAAAGGTCCTCGTGGGACATATCCATTGGGGTATTCCGTCATGGGATTAGGTTTTAAACAATTGCTGGCACAGCAATTGTTGGCACCATTGACCAAAATGATTCAATTTTTCATTTGAATAACAGGCACCTTTCCCAGACAATATTAAAAAATAGCATAAAATCACTTCGATTTTCGAAAAAAGGACGACTCCTTTCGTATGGACTAGCAATTATCGTTCCAATTACGTTTTTTACCTGCCATCAGTTAAAGTCTTTTTGAAAAAATATTTTTTGGCACGACGATGGGACAACCCTTCCTTTCAATGATTTGGAAATTCTGGGATCCAGAACAATATGGATTCAGAAAAAAAACAGGATCATACACGGCCGATGCAGTCACAAAACCTTGTTGAACTCGTACTGTGGGTTGTCGATGGGTTGGTGAGAATGAGAACTTACGGTTGTGCTCAGCATATTTCTTGACCTCTCACAAAGCATTTGACTGCGTGCACCATGCGGACACTGTTTGCACCAGTTAGAGGAGATGCGGCATTCGAGGTTTGCCGCACAATCATGGGTCATGTTCTTATCTCAGTGACAGGGTTTTCCCAGTATGTACAGATCGAGAATGTCCTGTCAGACAAAACACAAGCAAACCCAAGGTTGTTCCCCAGGGGATCAATTCTTGGCCCAGTTCTTTTGAAGTGATTCAGTACGTGATGACACGATTTATTTGTGTAAAGGGGAAAAATTAGCTGCTGAATTAGAACTCAAATACATTTTCTTGATCTAAATTCTCTGACATTCATACATTTCCTAATGAAATGAACTTGCAAGCAAACAAATTCAAAACTCAAATTTCATCAATTTTTGTTTTGAGCAGCGGCAATGAAAAAAAATCAACTGTGATGGTGGATGTTGAAAACTTCATTGGAAGACAAATTCTTCCACAAAGTTACTTGGAAAACATCTTTGAAAAGGAGTTGACTTGGAACAGAATACGTTAAAAACTTATGTAAATCATTTGTTTACGTTAGGTTACAGAGATTTTGTCAGTTAGTTTCGAAATTTTTAAACCCAGTCAAATTTTCAGCCAGAAACTATCGCGCAGGGCCAATCTACCAACTAGGTCTGCAACGACCACTAGAATACGTTTTTAAAAACTTACTTGTAAATCAATTTGTTTACGTTAGGTTACAGAGATTTGAAGTTAGGTTTCGAATTTTTAACCCAGGGGTTCCCAAAAAATTTAGCAAAATAACTATCGCGCAGGCCCAATCACCACACTTAGTTGCACCCATCACAGGAATACGTTAAAACCTTATGTAAATCATTCGCTTACGTTAGGATTTACTGAGATTTTACGTTAGTTTCAGAATTTTAACCCAGTCAAATTTAAGCCAGAAAATTATCCGACGTCAGGCCAACTTCACCACACTAGTTCTTGCACCCTTCACAGGAATACGTTAAACCTTTATGTAAATCATTCGCTTACGTTAGGTTACAGAGATTTTTTGACGTTAGTTTTAGAATGTTAACACATGTCAGAAAAACACAACACCTCATTACAAAGAATATTCATTGTTTTGTTTTCCAAAAACAAAAAAACAATACGACGTTATTGTAATTTTGTAAATTTGTTTATTGTTATGGTGTACTATTATAGGGTCTGAATACGCTTGAATTATGTTTAAACTTATGCAGAAATTATTTGCCAATGGTTTTATATGGTTATCTTTACCAATTTTGGGAATGTGAGGTGGATCATATCGCATGCCTAAATTGGGGGGGAACGACCCAGTATGGAGAGTAGTGGAAGCCTATGGTTTAAAATGTGTATCACTGTTTTGAACATATAGGGGGGAATCAAATTTTAAAAACGCTTTATTCATTACAAATTTGCGGCTATGAAATAAGGGGCGATATTGAGGTCTTTTTAAAAACGTCACAATTCGGTATATGTTAAAAGGTTTAAGGAATCGTCCTATCAAAACAAAAAATGCAACTTTTAGTACGTCCACAAAGGTCTATACTATTTTCTTAAAATAAACTGTTAATCTTTCGTAAATTGTAATATGTTTCTTGCTGTCTTTATTTGTTTATGTTATTTGCTTCTGGGTTTATATAAACATTTTTTTAAATCTAATGTGTAATCAATATGTAGATAATGCAGATTTGTTTATTGTGCTGGTTATACTATACTTTAATGTTGTTGTTTTATGTCTCTAGTTTTCTGCTTACATATGGTCTTATGTTCACTACTCGGTCGTTATTTATAACCAAAATAAATTAGAATATTTTCGGTTTTGTGTCTCTTATATTTATGTCTTATATACTTTGCGGTTTTAATTAATTTAGATTTTTATTAAAATTTATGTTATTTATGTGAATGTATAAGGTCTTTTAGTATTATTAACTCAGTGTAATTAAGTTATATTCGTAGGAGTTTAAGGGAACACCTTACATTCACATTCTTGGACTTTCAGGATTTGTGCACCTTTTTTAAGGACATGCCAGTTGAGAAAATTTTACTGGAGTTGATTTATATGATATTTATATGAAAGTCGTGTTGGATATTTGTAATGAAATAATATTAAATATGTTTATACGCGTATTGAACATTGTTTAAGCTATGCTTCATTAGTTTCTAGAATTTGGAAAACGAATAAGATAGGAATGTGTAACTTTACCATACAAAATTATTAAAATATTTTAATGTTTATTTTTAAAATGAAATGTAATGATTGATACAGTTTAAAAGTACGATAAAAATAGTTAATTGTAAAAGTTGTACAGTTTTTGTTAAAAATTCCATTTCATAAAAGAAAATCGTTATATTT